>NC_081770.1:30960411-31257911 GCF_963082965.1 Carassius carassius
TCTCGTGGCGGCCCACAGCCAGCCAAAACATATTTCCATTTTAACGCCTTGAGATGATCAAAGCATCAGCTTAATATAATCAGCTCAAACCCCATTTACCACGAGCCCCACCGCTGCGTCTGGGGAGTGCTTCTCTTCCCCGGCCTATCTATTCGGAAACAGGTGCTATAATAGTAAATTAATTAGACGGAGGCGATGCACCTTGTTCTTTGTGGGCGCCAGCCTCTTGTGGGTCACAGCCTCCAGGAAAATGCCATCTGGGCTTGAATTCCCCTCTGGGACAGGAAGGGGGGTGGGAGCGACCGTGGCACTTTTTACATAACAATTAACCCTATTAGCCTCTCGCTCGGCATGTAGCAGCTTTACTCTTTCAGGTCCTTTTGGAGGTAAGTGCACCTCGACGCAATGCCTTCTGCAAATGCCAGAAAGGTAGAGGCGATCAGGAGGAGGTGAGTAACCTTTACCGTGCTAGATCTGTGATTCGGATGGTTTATTCCCAGGGTGAGATCAGTCAAGCTGGAGAAACAATCGTCCAAGATAATACAGTACATGAGCAGCAAGTGATGCAAGATTTGGGAAGTACACAGCATTGTTAAACATACATGTGCGCTTGTGCTTCCCGACGCCTTCCCCACACTCCCTTTTTGACTTTTTAATTTCTATGAAGTACTTTTAAGGTAGCTAAGTCTCAAATGGCGAGGTAAGAGCTTAAAAGCCTCAGTCCGTCTGATGCTAGCAAAGCTAATAGCACGTAGCGGGTGAAAATGTGCGGAGGAATTTGACTCCACGGCCTGAAATCTGAGCGTCAGTTTGTTTTCAAGCCTCCTTTCTCCATGAAATACAGATTACTGGAAGCGGTTTGTGGTTAATGAGAGGAAAAAGCTTGAAATGTTATGCCTGAAGGATTTTCTTTTTCTTTTTCAGCGAAACTTGATGTAATTAGCAAGCCACCAAAGAAAGAGATTGAGATGAAGTGAACAATGAAGCTGGAGATGGTGTATTGTCACGGTACTATCATGTCACTGAAGGCTTCAGCCATGTGTTGTGTTTTTCGGGGAGTTCCTGTGTTTGCAACACAGATTAAGTGATTAATCAGCGGATTGGATCTGAGAGGAGAGGACTATAGGATCGTGGTCCTCTGAGGTCCCGGGATCAGGCTCTGTGCAAACATCGGGATTTGACACTAGTCGAGCGTTAAACCCTGAGCAGATGGCGGAGGATGTCGAGTTAAGACAGCGACTGATCTGGGGAAACGGATACTCTCTCGTTAGGTTGAAAGTACCTCTGGGACAGCAGTCAAGTGTTGGACTAACCTTCTGTGCCAAAAACAAACGGTCGATCGAGCCCCTTTCTGCTCCAGCGGGGAAAGCAGAGGCTCAGCCCCCATGATGTCCCAATAATGGGGGCAAGGCTGAGGGAGGAAATTACCCCTCTCACATCCAGCCAAACGAGGGGGTGGGTGTGTAAATGTGGAGGAAGGGGCTAACCTTATCTCCAACTGGTTTATGAAAATGAATGGATCACACACACACACACACATGGCATGAGGTATAATATAGAGCTGATTTGAAGCACCATTTATTCACTTTTTTGCAGCAGCAGGTTTGCTGAACTCAAAATATATGCAAAATTGACTGATAATTGGTTTCATTTATCAATCTACCAAAGTTGACCAATAATCTACCTGAACTTACCAACAATATACCAAATTTACCAGCATTCTACCAATTTTCCAAAATCTTACTACACCCATAATTATAGCTAACGTGAATCAATCAAATCACCTGTTATGATTGAGAAACATTTCCCACACTATATTTGGGCAAAATAGGCAGAATGGATTAAAATATGGTAAAGATGTGTTTATATTAACGTGTCCTGGACCACAAAACCAGTCTTAAGTGTCATTTTTTTCCGAAATTGAGATTTATACATCATATGAGTACTGAATGAATAAGCTTTCCATTGATGTATATGGTTTGTTAGAATCTCACAATATTTGGTCGAGATAAAACTATTTGAAAATCTAAATATTGAGAAAATCACCTTTAAAGTTGTCCAAATGAAGTTCTTAGTGTTGCATATAACTTATCAAAAATTAAGTTTTCATATATTTACTGTAGGAAATTTACTAAATTGAACATGATTTATGCCATTATTTTTAAATTACGTTTATTTTAATTTTGACCCATACAGTGTAGTGTTGGCTATTGCTACAAATATACCCAGCGACTTAAGACTTAAGACCTAAGACCTAAGACTTAAGGTTTTGTGCTCCAGGATTACATATATATTAATTTTATACATTAATTGTATATATTACTTTAAACATGTATCAAGAGTTAGAAATACTTGGTTTACTTTACTTACATTTGACCAAAAATCTACTTTTGTTTTACAACCATTGTCTAAACAGAATACATCATTCATATCAATAAGTTTGAAGCAAACAATGTTTGTCAATATAAAAATATACAAAAGATAACATATTTGAAACGCAATATTCATGTTTGTCAATCTATTATGATTATATAGTTTATGGTGAAAATAATACAACATTGTTAATAAATCTACCAAAATCCATCAAGTAATTTCAAACATTATAAAGGGTTTTTTTTTTTTAATGCAACATGACAAAGAAAATCTGTATCAGGAATATACAATATTTGTAATGAATTTTACTTAATTTCGGACTTAATAATCATTTCTAAAATATTTTTCTTATGTTTGTTTCACTTGTTTAAAATGTTATATAATATAATATAATATAATATAATATAATATAATATAATATAATATAATATAATATAATATAATATAATATAATATAATATAATATAATATAATATAATATATAATTGAAGTATTGAATACTCATTAAACAACAGTAAGTAGAAACACATGTCATCAGCTTTGAATGTGTGTGTTTAGTGAATGCAGTCTGGGATAAGGCTTTGAAAAGAGATCTCATGCACGTGCGAGTGTGTGTGTGTGTGTGTGTGTGTGTGTGTGTGTGCCGTGGCCTCTGTGAGGTCATGGTTTTCATACACTCAGTGTTGAACAGCTCGCACGACGTTGATGCCCTTCACCTGTAGTGTAAGAATTCAGCTTCTATATCACCTCTTAACACACACACACACCAGATGGAGACACTCTATTATGGCACAGTTATTGATTTTCAATCTGTATTTTTTTATATATATATTAAGACTCTATTATCATTTAATGAAATTATTAAAATTAAGGACATCCTTGTAAATACTAATGAATATATTATTTTATACTTATTTTTTCCTCACATTAAAAACAAGTCAGTGTTTAGTGATTTTGAATTGATATTTTCGGATTAATTTACTATTGATTTTAATATCCAGATCAGATATTTGGTGAAAACGAAGCGGCACGTGTGCTGATATCAGCATTGTGGAAATAAATGAATATGCTCTCGAATCATCGGACTCATTTTCATCGGGGCTGATAATTTCAGGTTGCTTTTCTCTGACACACTCGGCATTGTGTGTGATCATAAAGAGCTAATAATCTGGTTAAGAGGATTTGGCGCTGAAGTGTCTCACTCAATCTTGATTTGAGATTTCACATGTTTCTTTAATAATCAGAGAGTGGTTCTTCATAGGATATACTTTTGGGAGGGTGTGGGTCTATCTATAATCAATTCTTTTTCTTTAAGACACACATTAATTGGCAAAAATGATAGCCTTCCATCAATATGTCCTTAAAAAGCACGCTGCCAGTCCTTTTTTTCTTTCTTTCTTTAATTCAATCAAATCATTGCAGCAAGCAGCCTCTTTCACAGAGATAATGCGGTTAGGCTTTTGTGTTGCAATACTACGAGCCGGCTGATTCTTTTCAAAGTGCAAAAACTTGAGAGGTTGAACGATGTCTCCTATTATTCCCTAAAACATTTGAAGATTACAGGAGAAAAGTTAGCCATTTGAAAAGCAGCTGTAATGAAACCCCGACCGTGAGCTCTAATATTCTTACAATATTACTGTTTTTACCCTCTGAGCAGCACGGCGAGTCTATTATAAGCTTACCGTACCTGAGTTACAGATATTATTGCAGTAAGAAAAATTTGACAGAAGAAAATGCATAAAAATATCTAGCTTCAGTTGATGAAAATGATCTTTTAGATGACGGCGAGGTGCAAAATTAAACCAAATATTGGAAATATCACACATAAATGACAATTTTGGTGTTGTATTTGTAAAAGAATATTTTTATTAAAAAAAAGTTACCATATTTTACTCAAATCTACCAGCTTTAACAGATGATGTCAAAAATAAAATAGCTCTTGGCATGTGATTATTGCATGCATTATTAGGTGCAAGATTAACCAAATATTTAGATATTTTATATATTAATGCATCAACGTTTAAAAAATAAATTACAATTTTGGTATTATAATATGAAATAAATGTTGTAAGCAAAACACTCAATTTTCCACACACACACACAAAATAATAATATCATGCAATTTGTGCATGCATTATTAAGTGCAAAATTAAACTAAATATGTAAACATTTTGTAAATGAGTACATCAACATTTAACAATAAAGTCACAACTTTGGCATTATCATTTAATTAAAATAAATGTTATAAACAAAAATAATGAATGTCATGCGATTATTGCATTAGGTAGGCTATAAAATTCAAATATGTAAACATGTTATATATTAATGCATCAACATTTAACAAATAGATTAGAATTTTGAATACATTTTGGTACACTATTTATTATCTATGTTTAGTTGATTATAAACAGTACACCAAATTTCACCTAAATATATCCTATACTAACATTTAGCTAGTAAAATATAATTTTGGTACTATATAAAATCTGCTATCATTCTATGCCCATTACCTTTTACAGCAGATGATGTCAAAAACTGAAATAATTCATGCCGTGCGATTCCTGCATGTCAACAAACAAACAAAACACAGATAATTGCGCCTCCTCAAAATATTTGATTCTCCCCCCGTCTTTGAAATGTCACTCCGCCGAGGGAAGTGAAGACAAGTGTACGTTGCTGTTAAAATGTCACTCTGTCAAAGGCAAAATGTGTGTATATTTCAGAAAAAGCACACACACAGCAGCGGGGAGCGAGCGCTCGCTTTGGAGAAACAGAGCGCAGGGCTAAAAGGGGCCGATTCCCAGCCCAGATAACAGATGGAAATTGCCACTGGAGAAAATTAGGGTTGTTCAGCAGCTCGCCGATAAGCACCTATTTGCTTTTGGTCATAGTGGCTTCTCACACTTTATAAACCATCATTTAATTACACTGACGAGGGCTGATTGTCAGCGGTGCCGTAAGGTAGAGGGGCCCCGGGTGCGAGAGCAAGGGGCCGAGAGCACAAAGAGGGAAATTATACGTGTCCTTGGCATTTCAATCACCATCCCTAATGCATTAGAGTTCAATTACATTACACACTTCTGCAAAAGAGAGAAAAGAGACGAATTGAAGACAAAAGTAGCTGTAGAGCTGCGGGGAGAAAAGAAAACATTTGTTGTAGATAAACGTGGGCCATTTTTAGCATCCACGACCCATGCGTTTCTTCATTCAAAAATAAAATGTTGCATTAAAATGTTATTAGCAATTGTATTATAAGAACTCAAAATAATAGAGAGTAGACTTTTATTTATTTATTTTTGGCGATTTTACTATTCGTAGCACTTTTGGTTGTGTAAATAAACTGCATCATTTATTAGTAATACGAGCGAACATCAAGATAAGACTGTAATCTTTGACGTTTTCAATCAATGATATGATTCCAGCTGAATCTTTCAAGCACTAACTGCTTCTCCTTTTTCTTTAAGTGCCGTTCCTTCAGCTTTATCTCCGTTTAGAGATCAATTTCTCTCTGGGCTCTTCTAATGAAGAGGGAATTCGGCTTGATGTAATTAGTGTAGGTCCGACACATCTCATGGTTTCCTGATGTGTTCTGCAGAGAGCTATAGGTTGAGATGGACTGCAGGCTAGTGTTGTGTTGCCATCTATTGGAGTAAAAGCTCATCTTATCTGCAGCAGACGAGCGAGACTCGGAGCAGAATCAGGGATGTGAAGTGTTATTATGAGTGAAACCTAAGCTATTTATAAATATAAATCAGTTTTATCATTTTAGATTAGAGTTTAGTTTCACAGTTTCTACTGTTCTCTATAGTATCAGATTCATTCTGTTTACTAGAATGTGCCAAACACTAAGCTTTCTTCCTCTAGTCTATACAGTAGGGGGCACTGCCTCCATGCTAATGGCTACATCATGGCTAATTACCCAGCTTTGCTAATTAGCATGAGCCTGGCAAGAGTAATCAGTCAACAAAATACAAACCTGACCGTCCTGCGTTTGTGGCTGTACTGCTTACAGGGTTTGACAGAATATCACAAAACATCTAAAAAAATATGTATCACAGGATTTAGGGATATTAATAAATGTAATAAATGCAGATAATACTATGGGCTCTCCTGAATGAAGGGTATGTGGTATATATCACATATATAATGTGTAACTTCTCATCTCAACCAGAAGCATGTTTTGAATGTTTATCATTACATAAAGCATCTTTTGCGTGTATTTAGTCAGTGTTAAGCTATATATTCGCAGTCAGAGAGAGTGACACTTCCTGTCGGCCGGAGCGGCCAATGGTTTGATTTGGAAATTGACTGGCGTGTGATTGGTGCAGTCCATTTAAAGGCGCTGGGCCTCCCGGATCGATCCCTCTCCCGGCGGTCTTTCATTTCAATCACATGCTGATAGAGGCTTGACATTAATTGGTGAAAGATGTGCAATTATATATGTGTTTGGGGAGGGCGGTGCTGGCTGAAGAGTGCTTACAGCAGGGAAAATGGCTCTGAGAGAGGCCAGACAGATAGACACATAATTACCCATGAAGAGAAACATGAGCGCGCTCTGAGTGGACTCGATATTGATGGCTACTTTACTACAGCTGTATTATAAGTATATTATTACACGCACAGACAGCCAGAGATAGAGGAGCGAAAAACAGGAGCTGTTCACATTTCACTCCAACTCATAAAAAAGATAGATGTTTTTTGTTTGTTGTTTGGTTAGATTTGCTTTTTATTTATTTATTTTTTGGTTTGGTTTGTTTTTGTTTTTTGGGGGGGTTTTTTTGGTTTGGTTTTGGATTTTTTTGGTTTGCTTTGCTTTGCTTTGCTTTGCTTTTTATTTATTTTATTTTTATTTTATTTTTATTTATTTTTTTGGGGTTTGTTTGGTTTGGGTTTTTTATGTGTTGGGTTTGTTTTGTTTTGTTTGGTTTGCTTTTTATGTTTTTTCTTAGGGTTTGGTTTGTTTTTTGTTTTGTTTGGTTTGGTTTTGAGTTTGTTTTGTTTTTGTTTGTTTTGCTTTCTGTTTTGTTTTGTTTTGTTTTGTTTTGTTTTGTTTTGTTTTGTTTTGTTTTGTTTTGTTTTGTTTTGTGTTTTGTGTTTTGTGTTTTGTTTTGTGTTTGGTTTGTTTTATTTTGTGTTTGGTTTGGTTTTTGTTTTGGTTTGTTCTGTTCTGTTCTGTTCTGTTTTGTGTTTTGTTTTGTTTTGTGATTTGTTTTGTGTTTGGTTTGTTTTGTTTTATTTTGTGTTTGGTTTGGTTTTTGTTTTGGTTTGTTTTATTTTGTGTTTTTTTTTTTTTTTTTTTTTTTTTTTTTTTTTTTTAGCAGAACACAATTTTGTATTCTTGTAAAAATGGAAATTATAAACATGATTTCTAACTTTTATTTTACAATTTCATAAAAGTGGCATCTTATGTAGTTTTTACATGTAATGTTGTAATCAATAAAATTATATTTAAATAAATGCTGTTTGAACTTTCTATTCATTTTTCTTAATCCCAAAAGCAGCACAAGTGTAATAATAAGAAACATATTACATATAGTACTGTGCAAAAGTGTTAGGCCACTAGTATTTTCACAAAAAAAAGCTAATGGTTTTAAGTCAGTTATTTGTATCTTTAGCTGTAGTGTGTCAGTAGTAAATATCAGTTTACATTTCCAAACATTATTTTTGCCATTAATTGTAATAATCCAGTGAGATGTTTGTTTGCACCAGGAGTCTGACAGCAGCCAGTGCTCCACACAGAGATCTGATCTGATCTGATCGTCATCAGTCTGTCTGGAATAACATGAAGAAACAGAACAAACTTAGACAGACTCAATCCAGAAGAACTGTATCAACGTCTCCGAAACGCTTACCTAACCTTAAATTACATGAGCTATAAAGACAGTTACTGCAACAGTGTTTGATTTCTGAACTGCTTTTGGATGACTGAACCACAACCAAAATCTAGACGATCGACAGTTATACACTTGCAGAATATTGTGCTTGACCAATCAGAATCAAGTATCCCAAGAGCGGTTTAAAACACCTAATCTGATTGGACAAGCAGCATCTCAGTAGTAACACTGGCGAATGACTACAGAGAGAAATCCCTCCTCACATGTGCATCAGAATAAACCAATTTACAACAGTAATAACATTTCATAACAGCTAAGTATAATCATAAAAGAGTAATGAGTAAAATACTTATTTTACATTACCCAATAAACTACTGAGTAATACATACTAACTGTATGTGTTAGGATTAGGTGACCGTTCATGGTTATTACATAGTTATTACATATAATAAGTATGCATGCATTCATGTAGATAAGACTATAAGTAAATGCTACCAATATTGCAATCAGTATTTTAATATTCTATATGAAGCACTGTGTGCAATTTTAAGCATACAGTACACTGTTAAAATTGTTTTCTGAAGTATTTTAATGTGATATACATGCACAACATAAACCTATACATGTACTTTTACAACTATGTGCTTAAAGCGTCTCACTAAAATCTGATCTAAAAATGTTTCCGTCATTTGCTGTTCTGGCTGTAATTTTTCGTGGCTGTCATCCACGGCGCACGTCTGTGACAGACAATTACCACATCTGTGCTGAGCCAACCTATAATCAACATTATTATTTAACAACTGCCACAATAAATGCCCTTCTGTTTATCAGATATTTTGCCTTTTGACACGTTTTCTCATGCCGGCTGCGCTCTACATGCTTCTGATTAATGGCTGCAAAGTGCTATCCTTAAAAACGCTACAAGAAAAATGCTTTGTGTGTGTGTGTGTGTGTGTGTGTGTTTGTGTATGTATTTTTGGAAAAATGACAGCCATCATAGTGTATATTATTCATGCTAAGACAGGCAGCATCTGACCTTTGATATTTAATGAATGTTTTATATAAAAGCATCATCCTGTGCTCACAAATGCATGTGCATCTTAGGATCAGCAAATGTTGTTTTGAGAGACTGTAAAGCAGCATTGTTATGGATAAAGATGAGGTGATATTGAAGGAGGAGGAGCCACAGTAAGAGCATTTCACCGTCTCATGCAAGGCATCGAGCAATAACACGCAAAACCATAAATGTACCAGAAGTATTTACACTGAATTTGAAATATAAAAAACATACATTTCAAATAAATGCAATTCTTTTGAACTTTCAATTCGTCCAAACGCTCACAAAAATTGTATCACAGTATCAGTACAATTAACTGATTTCTACATTGACAATCAGAAATGTTTCTTGAGCAGTAAATCATCATATCTGAATGATTTCTAAAGATCATGTAACTCTGACGACTGGAGGAATGATGCTGAAAATACAGCTGCACATCACAGGAATAAATTATATCGTACAATATATTCACATAAAAAAAGTATTTTTATGTGATTTAAAATGTTAATAATATTTCACTATATTTCAGTTTTTAATTTATTTTCTATAATTTAGCTGGTTTTACTTTTAAATTGCATAAATATTTCACAAAACGACCGTTTTCACTCTTTTTGTGATTATTTTGACGATTTCGCGATTTTAAGTTGCAGTAACACTTTACGATATGTTGTTCTTTTTTGATAATTTTGATGGATTTATTTTAAATTGCAGCAATAGTTCACACATTTTTTTAAATAATTTTTATAATTTTGTTAATTGCCGTAATATTTCACAATATTCTTTTTCAGTACTTTTGTTTATTTTGATGATTTCGTTATTCGTTTTTAAATTGCCATGATATTTCACATCTTTATATTTGTTATAATTTTAGTAGTGATATTGCACAATATTACCTTTCAATTGTAATTTCCTTTTTTTTTTCTTTTTTTTTTTTTTGATGATTTTGGTAATTTATATTTTTCAAATTACTGTTTATATATATATATATATATATATATATATATATATATATATATATATATATATATATATATATATATATATATATGATCAAAAATAAATGCAGCCGTGGTGAATAGAAGAGACTTCTTTCTAAAACATTTTTAAAAATCTTACTGACTCCAGATTTATGGTATAATCTATAAAGAAAACCCTCTATTTTTATATATTTATTTTGTAATTATTCTGAATAGTAATATATTATAAATGTATGTGTGTGTGTGTGTGTGTGTGTTCACTATTTATGTAATTTCTGTTAATAGAAGAAATAACAGGATCAAGAAAACTTCAATATTCATATCTAACTCTAATCACAGCTAAACATAAACATGTTTGACATTTTTTAATGCACACTGAAATATCATTGAAAATAAGAGACATGCATTAAGAACGCAAACAAGGTCAATGTAAGACTTTTACCCTCCTCATAGCAAACGTTGCAGAAATAAACCTGACCAGTTTGTGCTCTATGTACTCATCTCAATGCCTACTTCCTGACAAGAGCGGCCTTGAAAGTCCATTTGCATTCACACGGCTGAGACTTTAGCACATGTTAGGGGCAGTCGAGCACCTCTTTATGGTTGTGTTTGCAATTTTAGCAACTCCACACTGCTTAGTCACAGCAAAGTTGGTTAAAATCTTATTTCACACAGAGCTAATGAAACATCACAGCTGCAGGATTGGAATAGACAGTTTTTGTGCCAAGGCAGATAAATTTGAACTGCTAGCATCAGTAAATTTAATATTAAGCTGCCGTAGCAAACGTGTATTAGCCTGCTAACTGCTCGCTATCACCAGTCTTGTGGTTCCCGAATCAGGTGAACCTGAAAAACCAAGATTGAGGTCCTAATTCTGCAGTGTCTCCTGGACGTCCGGTAATATCAGCGCTAAACCCTCATTTACATTTAAAGATTATGGAGAGGTGAGACTTCAGTGGCCCTATTAATTACAGCTTTCCAGGTGGAAACGCTACTTCTGGGCTTAAATATAGGGTTAGGGTCCTCTTTGCCGGGGTTTGTCTATAAATCGTTTTAATTTCTGGTTTTAAGGCAAGTAGGTGCTCGAGACGCCTTGCCCGGAGAGCTTTGAGAGAGACAAAGTGCTCTCAGATTAGTCCTACATCAATGTTCCTGTACTTAAGTCTAATCGCACAGGCTTCTCTGATTGCTCCAGCAAATCGACACGGATCTTTTCGGTCCATTTGGACTAGAGTCTCAATTTAATGAACTGAAAAACACTACAGCATATAGCCTGAGTCACGTTTTCTGCCAGCATTTAATAAATAAATAAATAAAAACATATTTAGCTTTATAAAAATAAAGCCTGCTTTTAGGTTTAGAAATATGTGTGCATTGTGAAATTGTTTTTTTAACTATATAAAGCTATATCTTACTAAATGTGCACTTATTTGCATATATGTCAGGGACAGAAATCTGAACATTTGATAAAGCCAGATTCTAGAAAAAAAAAATTAAAAAATATATATATTTCAAAATATTAAAAAAAGTTGTGTAATGTGCAAACGTATTAATAAAAATATCCTTGAAATAATAATAAAATGATAAAATAATGAAATAAATGCTACCTCAAACAAAAATATAAAAAAAATAAATAAAACTATACAATTTCAGCTAGCTGACAACATTTCTCATTTCAATTTAGATGAACTTGATGCTCTAAAGTAACTACAACTGAAACTGTATAAAAACTATATTTAAAACATAACAAAATATATAGAAATCTAATAACATAAAACAAACAAATTACTTTTAAAAAACAAATTTATGAAAAATGAAAAATTCAAACTGTTAATAATAGTATCTCAATGATACTAAAATAACACAGATTTTGGAAATCACTTTTCATCACTCTTTACATCAGAATATAATGTCAGCCGCCAGAAATAAATACATATTCACCATTTTTTCAGTAATAAGACGTAGTTTAGAATCAGCTGATATATGAACAAACCCCTCTGTAAAAGCCTTCAGAGTATAGATAGGAATTGAAGATTTCTGACCTAGTGCAGGAGAAAAAACTAAGACTTTAAACATATGCATTAAGACTGAAATCTACAGATGCAAACAAACATGTGCATAGTGCAATAAAATAATCGCTTAAAAGTGTTTATTTGTGCTAATTTCTTTCCACTAGATAAACAACAATTTATCGAAAGTCTCAAAATCTGAAAACTGACCGGTTTACGAAAGACACTAAAGATAAGTTTTTCCGCATTTACATTACATTAAATGTAAGTTCCTTTCTTAAACGTATTACTTGGCATTACATTATAACATTTAGGCTATACTCCAAATAATTACCTTCAAATAACCCTTTCAAGCTATTATAATTAGTCCAATATTAGGCCAATCTACTTCACAGGAGCATTAGTAAGCGTCTGAATCAGAATAAAGTGGTCAGACGGTTGAACCCAATATGCACTGCAAGGCGTTGGGTCCTGTGGAAAAAGGCTGTGATCATCAGCAGTTGACTGGCCGCGGCTCATTGGGCTGAAATTGGTGGTCAGCACCGCCCACCCTTTCTGCACAAACCCCTCCTTTAGCAGCCCATTAACTCATTGGTATTGACGCCCTTGAGGGGGATGCGTTCATGACACATAATTGAGACAGATTTGTCCGATAAACCTCAGCTGGTAGCGTAAAACACTGACGTTGACACATGATTACACACATTAAGGGACGCGCCATTCATTTATCAGCTTTTATTAGTGCACTGATGAGCCACATATGGGGAATGCCTTCTTACTGGCGGAAAATACGTGAAACGTTTTGTTTCTGTCTTCTAACATATTTGAAACGTATCTGAAACGTAATTTAAATGTTGTGCGAAAAAGAATATTCCGGGAAAATACACGTCTGTCGGTCACCACTATCAATAATTTTGACTCGTAATTCAGTTTGTATAAAAACAACAACAAAAAAACAAATAATGAAACACTTCGTCTTTTAATGTATTTGAAACATATTTTAAACGTAATTTAAACATTGAACAACAAGAATGTTCCCGTTACATACAAGTCTAACGATCACCACAAGCATTAATTTTGATTCATAACTCAGTTTGTAAACAAATATATTAAATTCTTTCTATCGTTTAGCATATTAGAAACATACTTCCGAAACGTAATTTAAACATTTAAAAAAAAATATGTATTCCAGTTACGTACTAATCTAATTTTGATTCATAACTCAGTTTATAAATAAATATATGAAATACTTGCTTTGTATTATTTAACATATCAGAAACATACTTCAAATGGATTTTAAATGGATTTAAACTAAATTAAAAATTTTTACAAATAATATTCATAAGTCTGTCAGTCAGCGGAAGCAATAATTTTGACAAGTAACTCAGTTTTTGTAAAAAGAAAAAATTACAAATATTGTAACAAACACTTTGTTTCAATATTTCAACCTATTTTGAAATGCATCTGAAATGCAATTTAAACATTGTACAAAAAGAATATTAGTTACATACAAGTCTGTCGGTCACGACAAGCATTCATTTTGATTCATAACTCAGTTTAACAAATATATTAAATACTTTATTCCTATCGTTTAACGTATTTGAAATGCATATCTGAAGTGCCATTTAATCATTGTACAAAAAATTTTTATTCCACTTATATACAAGCCTGTGGCATAATGTCAGTCACCACAAGCAATAATTTTGACTCGTAATTCAGTTTGTAAATAAATATATGAAATACTTTCTTCTTATTGTTTAAGGTATTTGAAATGTACTTTAAACATACTTTAAACTTTCAAAAGGAATATTTCTGTTTAATACAGTTGCCCCGTTGATTTCCGTTGCAAGTGCATTTCTACGAACACGTTTGATTTGTTTACTTGTATTAGCAAGAAAGTAATGTTTTAAGTGTGAAAATTAATGGTAAAGGCAAGGCATTGTAATCCTGTATCAATACAGATTGCATAATTTCTGCTATAATGCACACATGAATGATCCCAGAATGCATTCTGTCCAGAATGAGCAGTAAATGATGCACTCCGCCTGACTGACTGCCTCTCCCATGGGCGGCCTGACGCGGGAGACGCTTACGGTTGGGTGGCGGTAGAGAGTCGACTTATTTAACATTCTATTCAGACTCAGATTGAATTTTGCCCGGTTTTTGTTCCAGTGCAAATTTTGACATTTCAATATACTGGTTCATTTGAATATGCTGCAGCTTGTCTATTGTTAATGGAGATGCGGGAGTGAAACTACGGCTTTGAAACTTGGCTAATTATAATAAAAGCACCTATAACTGAAAACTTTTGCAGATGAAATGCATAAGATGAATGCACTATGGTGTGCATATGCATTACGCATTGTTCGGTGCCATTTAAAGAAAATCTGTTATAAATATGTTATAAATATGTAATAAGTACAGTCAATCACAAAATCCCAAAGATGACTTGCTCATTGCAACAAAAATACTTCAGGGTTATGGGAGAATCTCTCTCGAAACCAAGCCACTGAGCCAAACAAGAAATGTTTGATCTCTCACCAACTAAAGTTAACTTTCTAATATAATTTTTTCAAACCATGCAAAATGAACAAACTGAATGCAAATCAGAAGCACTGAAATTCTATACTTATGCTAATTATCAACAGTTGAGTTGTAATTTGACAGATTGTGGTAAAAGCCCTTGAAGTAAGAGGTTACATGCTCTGCCCTCTACAGCCAAGTGAATGCACACCACACTCCTGCACCCAGCCATAAATCACTGCTCATCTTAAAAAAAAAAAAAAAAAACTCATTTACATTTTGGCACAGACATGGCACGGACTGACGGGAATCATCAGTAGAAGAAATCCCAAGGGACTCACCTTCCGGCAATATTCCACCAAGAATCGGCAGGGGAAAAATGTAGAGGCTTTCCACTTGTACGTTTTCTGAGAGGGGAAGCCGACTCAAGTCCTCTTAGATTCCCAAACGTCTAATAATGGTTTCCAGCAGAAAGCGGGCGTCCTCCTTCGCCGACTCGTACCGCGTTGAAGACTGGATCTGCTCTCCGCACAAAACAAACACACGCAGGTTTTTTAGCAGTGTAACCCTGAGTCAGGCCTGCCTTTGAAATGCTCTCTAGCCCACAACACAGACGGCTTTCATTATCTGCGGAGTCACAGCGAGGCCTAGCTTTAAAAGCTACTGATTTCTTTTTTCCTTTAGCCTCCCACACAAAGGACGAGCAGTTTGTAAATTACTTGCTCGTTTCAGCCCAACAAAAGGTACTTTCATTGAAACTCCCCCTCCATTTGATTTTGCTCAAATTTGATTACAAGGATTGAAAAAGGAGAAGAAAAAAGAGGAAATAGAAAGAAAAAAAAACAGATGGCGTCTGCATTCAGTGCCTTGAATGGCTTTATCTGGGTGCCTTTTTAAACTGTGGCAATCCACAAGCATTTCGGTCGGCTTCAAAAAGAACTTGACAAAAATGATCGGTTTGCCATTTCTCGTACGGAAAAGCGCAAAGAAAAGCCTTTTTTCCCTCTTCCCTCCTTTTCTTCTACACTATCGCCCGCCTGGATCAAAATAATGGAGATTAAGCATTTCATTAGAAATTATAGCTGGATATGGAGTAGGCTGTCATATTAATAGCAACCTGCCTGTGGCCCTTCACCATGTGCAATTCACCTAGACAATAGACTGAGGGAGACCATATATTGAACCTCTGATTCAAGCCTGATCAATTTTCCATCATCAAGACGTTTAACAAAGACGTGGCGCACGGCTGGCCCGTCGAGAGCCCCCTCCTTGCCAAAATAGTTCAAACTAAACTAAACACACATTCTCCGCCACAAAAAGAAGCATTCTTTCTGCAGAGAAAGGAAAGCGACGCGGGCTATAATTCCATTTCTATGGCCCAATGGGCATTTGAGCATGCACTTGTTTTCAGCTGTAGATAATTACAGCCTGTGGCAGACGGAAAAAGAAGTGGGAACAAACAGAGCGCTGGGCTACATTATTCTGCACTTGTGTTGAACAGCATTGGACTCGAGCAGAAGACGGTTGCGCACTCAAACTCGAAGGGCCAGTGGCTACAAGACCCCCAAAACACAGGAATTTTCAAATTTTCATGATCATGGGTTTGATTCCCGGTGTATATGTTGGTCACCCCTGATAAAAGCACCTGCCAATTGTTGTTTCGAAAATTCCTGTTAACGCATTTTGGTGGTCTTGTAGCCACTGGCCCTTTGCGTTTGAGTGCGCAATTGTCTTCTGCTCGAGCCGAATGCTGTTCAACACAAGTGCACCAAAGAAATAAACCAAATTAACTAAAATTTTTAATTTGCCAAGAGTTTGTTCATCTTTACGCACAACCAATGGGAATACAATTAAGAGTTTCCAAATGTTACTTGCAGCAACATTCCAAAAACCACCTGGAATACTGGAATGCTAGTGACATTTCTGATAATGTGGTTTCGGTGGCTTTATAGGAGAAATATACATTGTTGCAAGATGTTCTGGAGTAAAATCAATAAAAATGAACTGGAAATGCTTCTGCAACACTGATATTACGTTTCTTATTGTATGTTGTGCAGCAGTGAGATGTCCAGTGAGTGTCCGCAAAAGATACACGTGACTGTGGTGATGATTTTTTTTTTTTTTACGCTGTTTCAGGCAAGTATTGCAGCGTTTACATGTTGATTAAGGCACATACTGAGGCGGTACAGAAATTAGTGAAAACAAAAGTAAAAGAGATCAAAAAAATGCATTCGCTGATGCAACCGTGCAATTTTATCTTCTTTTTTTTACGGGGCTGTTTTGCTGAACCATAGTTTCACAGAATTTGTACCAGAGCTATTCAAGTGCAATGCTGTAGTTAGAAAACCCATGCATGTGAAGCTGTATTTTTGATGGTAACGTTCAAAAGTAACAGTTTGCAAATCTCGCAGCATGATAAAATTACATGTTAAAAAGTCAAAACATAGTACTGTGCAAGGATTTTTTTTATTTTTATTTTTTGCGATCTTGCCTTTCATGTGAGTGTGTTTCCTTGTAGTTAACAATTTAATATCTACGAGTGGAAATATCTTGTTTTGCGCAGCAGCAAAAATTGCAGCAAAAATTGCTCCATAGCACCACCAAGCCTCAAACCCGTGCTAATCAGTATAACTTGTTTGAACATGGTTACTATACTGGATGAAATTTATATAATAAATATTGTTCAGCCCACAAAACTTTGCCGAAATTTCTCTAATGTTACTGTGGATTTAGTAAAAGTTAACAAACTTACTTAACTACATTCAGTGTGACTGTAGCCTAGTTGTTTTCAAGATAATGCAGTTTTTTCCAGTTTTACAATTTTATTTTTATTTTTTTAATTACTAACTTCCCAAAAAACACTTTGAGAAGTTAATCAAATTATTAGAAGTTTGTAACTTGATCAACTATGAGTAGAATATAACTGGACTAATGTGCCTCCCAAAGTATCGCCTCCTTCAGTTTAGCTAGCTACATATTTGTTAATATTCTGGAAGTATAGCTACATAATTTTCTAAAAAGCAGTTTGACGAATTAATCAAATCAAGAGCAGTTTGTAACTTGACAAGTTATGAGTGTCTATAATGTGACAACCTTTCATTTCCTCCTTAAGTAGCATCAGTGTAGCTAGCTACTTTTGTTAGCAGCTAATACCTTAGCTAACTACTTTTTCTAAATGACAGTTTGACAAGTAAATCAAATCTTGAAAAGTTAGACTCGAAAAAGCAACAACACTAACAATATGGTAGTTTTGTTACTTGTAATCACTTGAAAAACCAAATGTACATCAACTAAAAGAGAGAAAGAGGGGGACGGTGATCAGTAAATGAGAGAGACATCCACATGATGCTTCCTGTTCAAGATATCTGAATGAACGGCTGATTCAATAGGCCACCTGAAAAATGCTCACTTACAGACGGCCACGGAGGCTAAGGCTGAGCAGAGCAGATGCGGCAAATTTAATTCCTGTAATTACAGACTTTTGCCTCCGTCCCCATTTGCATGAGCTTTTGATAAGCCGAATGGGAAAAGGTCAAATGTTGCTGGCAGGAATTGCAATTTGGATTCATTTCAAATCATACGAGACGCAATCGTTCATTCTGAGGAACAGCTGTTCTGATGTCATTCATACATCTTCTAGCACAAACTCAGTGTTTGTACATGCTAGGGAAAGCTCTGATGGAGCTTGTGACTGAAACGAAGGGTTTGGAAAGAGTGAATTAGATATAGTTTTTCACTGCAGTGAAACAATGTCAGTTTCAAAACAATGGACCAATCGGATGATTTCGGGTGCAGAGCAAACATATCTGCCGATGGATAAGAGATTATGTTATTTGCCTTATGTTCAGTTCTGTTGTGCTACATCTAATTGTTTTTGGACACAAGAACACGTCTTTAATGAATCCTCCCTTAAGATGTGGACCTATTTACTGCTGTTTAGCAAATCTTCAAAGGCGAAATCCAGTCATATAAATAGGAAAATTTACGCAATTGGAAATTTCGCATAAAGCCGAAGTGTTAAATACATCGCTACACAACTGACAACAGATAACAGTCATTTTTACTAGCTAAGTTTTGTCAAAATGTTTAGCTAATCTGACTGTATTTTTGATTGCTGTAGTGAAGTGCACAATGCTATGCAACACTATTATACAAAAAAAAAAAAAAAGATTGTTCAAAGTCCCACTAACTTAATCATAATTTCATTGTGTGAATTACAGGGGAGGCTTAAACTTCCCCAAAAGAAGTAAAAATTAAAGTTTTTGAGGTGTTTGTTAAATGGTTTTAATTCTACACAAGACATAATAAACATTTCATAGTTTTTTTCCCAACATTTCCGTAACCAAATGTTTTACTAGTTATTCATCGCACATATTTTCATATGAGAGCAGACAGATGCTACTGTGGGATGTGCTTATGTACATGCCAATTTTTTTTATAATGGTTATGATGTTTGTGGGTCAATTTCACCTGCAATGGATGATGTATTTTGTTATGTCAGATCCTCAACTATGAGGGTATTTCAAATTACATTTATGCATTTAGCAGAGGCTTTTATCATTAAAAATAAAGAAAATAATTTTAAATGTAAAATATATATTTTTTAAATGCTGTATTACTCTACTTCTAATATTCCTGTTTTTAAAAAATAAAGTTTTTTTTTTTTAATTGTTGTTTTTAAAAATCACATGGTCTAACTTATTACAAAGGGTTAAGGTTCATGCAAAGGGGTTAAGGTCCTTGTACTCATTTTTGGCCAGCTAGCCTCAACAGTTAATAAAAATGACCTTTATGAAAGAGTAAAGAAACAAATCTTTGCTCTAGACACTCACTGATCACTGAATAGCTTTCAGTTTTAGTGAGTTTTGTTTGAATGTATGGTTATATGTATGATATGTGAAATGATTTGATCTACTGACACACTGGCTAAGTCTTACTGTAGATGAGGATGCAAAGTTTGTTTAACACAAAAGCATACATCTCGTCGATCAGATTGATGTTAATGTGTATGATTTAGCAGTTTTAAAAATGGCACACTGAAGAGAATCACGAAAAACTGCACAAATATGTGAATTAAGTGTTACATATTTGAAATCTCATTGTCATTTTGTCTCCTAAGATTAATAAGCCACACTTCTAGTATAAAATTAAACGAGGTGATAGAGTGACCTCAAATATATTTACATATCCTCTGTCAAGCCAGCTTCCAGTGAAAGCACTTAATCGTAGTATTTGATAAAGGGATTACTGAAGCACATTACGCTCCTGCGGAGAAATCTGCCAATTTGATTCCAATATTTCTTGTTTCCTTTCCGCACACGTGGCAGTCTTATTTCTGTAAGTAAAATTCAGCATAACGTGAGCCTGACGTGTGTGAGTTTCTCATGACCTGGAGTGCAGTCATTAACTGTTTCAACAGAGATTCTCCAAATCTCTAATACCCATAAATGCAGACGGAGACATGTGTTTGACTTCTTCCTGCACTCTCTTCAGAAAGAATTATTACTTATAATAAATAAAAAATAATAAAACAAAGATCTCATGATCTTGACCACATTTTTTCATGGTAGTTAAGAAGCTTTATTACAACTTTATAACTTCAAATAACTCATTCATACATAAATAGTGCCATACTTGTAGATCATGTCAAAATATTAATAAAAATGTGCAATTAAATATATAGACATGCATATACAGAGAGAAAAGAGAGAGAATTGTGTTTAGATAGATAGATAGATAGATAGATAGATAGATAGATAGATAGATAGATAGATAGATAGATAGATAGATAGATAGATAGATATTTTATAGTAAATATTTTGACTTTATCTACATTATTTTTTATTTTATAGATATTTTGACAGTTTTCAAGTATGAAACTATCTGTCTATCTATCTATCTATCTATCTATCTATCTATCTATCTATCTATATATATATATCTATCTATCTATCTATCTATCTATCTATCTAATAATAATCTAATAATAATCTGCTTAATAATGTTAATAAAGAGTAAATTGTGTGATTCCTATATTTGTAACATTTAAGATATTATGTTTGCATCATAAGACATTGTCAGAACCATGTTTAATCTTCAACAAGCATATTTAAAACACATAAAGAGTCGAGCAACAAACAACCCTTGACACTATGTCAAGTTTAGCCTCTTGCATTCCTTGAAAAGCTGAAATATTATCACAGACTAATGTTAAATTGTGTAAAATTTTGTTGCACCCAAAAACTGCCATTTTGGCCAAGAACCGAATATGCAGAAATCTGAACCTCACGTTCCTCTTAATTCTAACTATCTGTGACTCGAGGGTTAATAAACCCCGTCATCAAACTTCTACAAGTAAACACGCGTGCAAACAGCAAGCCCTTAAAGACGTTCTCCATTGCAAAAAGCATTTCCATAAAAGCTCCCCACAGCAAGAGCCTTGAGCAAATGGCAAATAAACACCTCGCGTCCCCAAAGTCACATCGTCAAGCCCAATTTTCAAAGTGTGCATCATAAACAAGCCCAGAACTTTGATTTGCACTCCATTCAGGCGACTCCCGGCAGGAATAGCCTTTGATATTAAAGCAAATAATTATCCAAACAAACAACACACACACACACACACACACACACACACACACACACACAAAGATCCCCAAATACCTTGAGATGCCCAAAGGAAGCCTGCGGCCGGAGAGATGGGGCGATACATTTCTTCCTCTCATTCTCAGCAGCTTCCTCTCTCTGCGGCAGAAAGCAAATGCTTTGAGACTCGGTGGCATATTTAATTAGAAGCAAGCTGTTTGCACTATCAGTGTGAGGATCTACCTCGCCAATCTCTCCTGAGTCAATCTTCCCCATCTCTGATTTTCTTTTATATTTATGCTGGAATGTTTAATTGTAGACAAAAGGTTACTCGGGCTGCATTCACTGCACACAGGCAGAATAATCTGCTTTAAAAGGCTTGACATTTCAGGCTTTTGAAAAAGGCTGAAAAAAAATGATATCCCTGCTTTTGTTAATCAATGAAGTAGAACTCTCCTGAACAAAAGAATTAAATTGCTTGGTTGGTTTAATAAAACCAACAGAAATGGCTGCTTCCTCTGGGCTTTTTGTGTGGAGATGCAGCGTATGCACCCCACACTTTAATTCCATATGATTTGGGGGCAAAACTCTCATTTTTCGCACACCGTTGGATCGTTTTGAAGATCCAGTCGGCGTGCCAGGAGCTTGCAGGGGACGCGTTTGTCATTAGACGTGACTTTCGATGACTGTGGCCCCGTCCACTACAATTTACAATTTCTATACTGTCCTTTGCTGGAGAAAAAGCTCTGTAATTATGCAAATGAAGGGGGCAATAATTAGGACCTTCTGCCGTTCATTGTGTTGCTGGAGTGAAATCCATCCCGATGGGAAGAACCCTCCGCGGTTTGTCTTGTGTTTTCTGAGAGTCTGAAGTCAGCCTGGGGAAACTTGCCAGAGTTATTGAAATTGAATTGTATTATCTGCGGAAGCACGTCCCAGCCCCAAAAGTAACAAAAAATGTGGTTTGATAAATCTTAAAGATTTTGATATTACAGGTCAAAATTAGAAGCCATGACTGTGAGATAAAAAGTGAACGGTATGACATACTAAGCCATAAGTATGGCAAAAAAGTCAAAATGATGGCAACAAAAAAAGAATTATGGCATGAATCAAAGTCAGGATTGTGAGATACAAAGTCAACATTATGACATACTATTCCATAATTATGGCAAAAAGCTCAAATTATGAAAACAAAACAATTGTGACAAATCAAAGTTGCAATTATGAGATTAAATAATCAAAACTATAAATTGCTATGTCATAATAGTGGCAAAAAAAACTGAAATTATGACAACAAAACCAATTAGGACAAAAATCTAAATCGGAATTTTGAGTTTAAAAAGTAAAGATTATGAGATACTAAATCATAGATATGGCATAAAAGGCCAAAATTATGAGTCATGATTGAAATACAAAGTCAAAATGCAGACATATTAAGCCAAAATTATGGTAAATAATAATATTATGACGTCAATCAAAATTTGAATTATGAGATAAAAAAAATCTAAATTATGAGATACTAAATCATAATTACGGCATAAAAGGTCCAAATTATGAGTCATGATTATGAGACACAAAATCCAAATTATGACATACTAAATCATAATTATGGAGAATACTGAAATTATGACAGCGAAAACAATTATGACATACGTCAATATTATAATTTAATCAATTGTGAGGAAAACCGTCTATAATAATAATGCCATAAAAGTTGATAAATATTAGTCATGATTACGAGATTACAAAAAGTAAAAATTGTGAAATACTAAGTCAGTATTATAACAAAAAGTCAAAATGATGACCTAAGTCGAAATTATGGAATACTAAGTCATAATTAGGACATAAAACTTTTAATTATGAGTCGTGATTATGAGATAAAAAGTGACAATTGTGACACAATAAGCCATATTTATGAGCAAAATTCTAAATTATGGCAACAAAAAAACATTTGTAACAATGGGAAAAGATGATATACTTAGTCACAATTATGAGATAAAATACTGGAATGATGAGATACTGAGTCACACCTATGAGATTTATGCAGGTTTTACATAAAGAAAATGAAGAATTGTGGTTTGGTAAATCATAATTATTACAACCCGAATTCCGGAAAAGTTGGGACGTTTTTTTAATTTTAATAAAATGAAAACTAAAAGACTTTCAAATCACATGAGCCAATATTTTATTCACAATAGAACATAGATAACATAGCAAATGTTTAAACTGAGAAAGTTTACAATTTTATGCACAAAATGAGCTCATTTCAATTTTGATTTCTGCTACAGGTCTCAAAATAGTTGGGACGGGGCATGTTTACCATGGTGTAGCATCTCCTTTTCTTTTCAAAACAGTTTGAAGACGTCTGGGCATTGAGGCTATGAGTTGCTGGAGTTTTGCTGTTGGAATTTGGTCCCATTCTTGCCTTATATAGATTTCCAGCTGCTGAAGAGTTCGTGGTCGTCTTTGACGTATTTTTCGTTTAATGATGCGCCAAATGTTCTCTATAGGTGAAAGATCTGGACTGCAGGCAGGCCAGGTTAGCACCCGGACTCTTCTACGACGAAGCCATGCTGTTGTTATAGCTGCAGTATGTGGTTTTGCATTGTCCTGCTGAAATAAACAAGGCCTTCCCTGAAATAGACGTTGTTTGGAGGGAAGCATATGTTGCTCTAAAACCTTTATATACCTTTCAGCATTCACAGAGCCTTCCAAAACATGCAAGCTGCCCATACCGTATGCACTTATGCACCCCCATACCATCAGAGATGCTGGCTTTTGAACTGAACGCTGATAACATGCTGGAAGGTCTCCCTCCTCTTTAGCCCGGAGGACACGGCGTCCGTGATTTCCAACAAGAATGTCAAATTTGGACTCGTCTGACCATAAAACACTATTCCACTTTGAAATAGTCCATTTTAAATGAGCCTTGGCCCACAGGACACGACGGCGCTTCTGGACCATGTTCACAAATGGCTTCCTTTTTGCATGATAGAGCTTTAGTTGGCATCTGCTGATGGCACGGCGGATTGTGTTTACCGACAGTGGTTTCTGAAAGTATTCCTGGGCCCATTTAGTAATGTCATTGACACAATCATGCCGATGAGTGATGCAGTGTCGTCTGAGAGCCCGAAGACCACGGGCATCCAATAAAGGTCTCCGGCCTTGTCCCTTACGCACAGAGATTTCTCCAGTTTCTCTGAATCTTTTGATGATGTTATGCACTGTAGATGATGAGATTTGCAAAGCCTTTGCAATTTGACGTTGAGGAACATTGTTTTTAAAGTTTTCCACAATTTTTTTACGCAGTCTTTCACAGATTGGAGAGCCTCTGCCCATCTTTACTTCTGAGAGACTCTGCTTCTCTAAGACAAAGCTTTTATAGCTAATCATGTTACAGACCTGATATCAATTAACTTAATTAATCACTAGATGTTCTCCCAGCTGAATCTTTTCAAAACTGCTTGCTTTTTTAGCCATTTGTTGCCCCCGTGCCAACTTTTTTGAGACCTGTAGCAGGCATTAAATTTTAAATGAGCTAATTAAGTGGATAAAAGTGTAAAATTTCTCAGTTTAAACATTTGCTACGTTATCTATGTTCTATTGTGAATAAAATATTGGCTCATGTGATTTGAAATTCCTTTAGTTTTCATTTTATTAAAATTTAAAAAACGTCCCAACTTTTCCGGAATTCGGGTTGTACATAAAGGGACACAAAAAAGTCTTAAAACAAAAAGTCAAAATTATGACCTAAACAATTATGACATATAAAGTCTGAATCATGAGATAATAGTGTAAAAAATATTTTTATTCTCAGTATTTTATCATAGACAACATTGTAATACAGTCTATATATATATAAAATACATAAATTAGGGTAAATTACGTTAGTACAACAAACTTTACCATGATTTATAAATACTTTACAATTATGTTTTCCTTTTTTTTAAACGATAGAAATAGTGATTTTATTTATGTTTGTTTATTTGTTTATTTATTTATAACCTTTGACAAAAAATGTGGCTATTTGCATCAGTGTTGAAAATTAGATTTTTGCAAACAGTAACAGACATGTCAATTTTAGAAATTGAAATATGGCACTCAGTCATAATGTAGTGCTCTATCAGTGAAATATGTTAATATATTTCGTCTCATTAAATTATTTCACTCCTCCAGGTCATATATAAAGTCTAGGCTTACATTATATCACGTTTATATGTTTTATATACGTGTATTTGTTATGTACAGATAGGTTTCTGTTTTCAAACTCAGCTTCTCATTAATAAACGCCATCAGATAGTCATAACACCTCTACTGTTACTATGGATACCTTACACTTCTGCACAGCATCAAACCAAGAAGCTCTAACTTCTACCTTCTTTGCAACTGAAGATTTACGACGTCAGCTCCGGCATCGCAGTCTGTGATTGCGACGTGCTGGCTCGTTTTACGGCAGGTCGCAGTCTGAGGTTCAAAAAGACAGCATAACAACAACACAGACATGAGTCTGACTTTCAGCAGTCAGTGATGAATAAAGTGATGATCATAGACGATCGCAACACAGGATCTTAGCAGAGAAAATGGTAAGTACTCCCTCCTTCACTTTAACACAGTCTGACGTGATTTTATTTCGTTTATTAAGTCCTTTAAATGTAGCATTAACACATGCTAACTGTTAGTGACTTTCAGTCCTGTTACTGATTGACTGTCTCAACTAATCATTCGTGTTTGTAGATATTCGGACATATAAATACATTTTGATATTCGGTCAAAACCTGTTTTTTTATGTTTATTTATATTTCATCTTCACGATATAAAACAAATCCTCAAGTGGAACTTTTGCAATGTGGACATGAGTTAATATTGTCTGCCTCTGTAAATTGTGAGAACTGTGAGATATGATTATGATACATGCAATCAATGCTGTGGATGAGAAATGGTCTGTATGTAAGGGATGTGTGGTTGCATTAAATAATGCAGATTGCCTCTTGATTAATGCAGATTGCACAATCAAGGGTTATTGTTTTGTGTGTTTCAGGCTAGTACCATGGTGGCCGTGGGTCTTACCCTGGCAGCAGCAGGGTTTGCAGGTACAATCCCAGCTAAATATGAGAAATCTGCACAGGAACATTTCCATCCATTGGTTAATGAAGCCTGATTGTTTCCATTTTTACAGGTCGCTACGCAATGCAAGCTATGAAACACATGGAGCCACAAGTGAAACTAGCTCTGGAGGCATCCAAATCGGCACGTTATATTCCTCTTATCATGTAATCCATACATTATATAAAAAAAACTCATACTATTGCATTTTAAGAAATTATGTTATGTGTGACAGGCTTTTGGTAGCGGATACTACAGAGGTGGTTTTGAACCGAAGATAACCAGGAGAGAAGCTTCCCTTATTCTTGGCATCAGGTCTGTTTTCACAAATTATGTATTTGTCAATGAGAAAAAAATATCTTGTTTACACTAACTGCTCATTTTAAGTTTATATATTGGTACAAAATAATACGGGTATTTAAACATATAGTTAATACATTATAATCACTGTGTTCCCAGAGCACAAGTGTTTTAATATATAATGAAATACAGATCATTTATTTTAAAAAATGTAGATCCCTATTCCTGCTTTCCACTCTGTTAATATGTCAATGTCACCTTTATTTATATAGCGCTTTAAACAAAATACATTGCGTCAAAGCAACTGAACAACATTTATTAGGAAAACAGTGTCAATAATGCAAAAATGATAGTTAAAGGCAGTTCATCATTGGATTCAGTTATGTCATCTCTGTTCAGTTAAATAGTGTCTGTGCATTTATTTGCAATCAAGTCAACGAAATATATAGTTTGTTTAACAGAAATGTCCACCCTGTTAGTCTGAATTTAAAGGGATATCTATTAACCCTGACACATCGCAGACCTACAGCTGTTTATTTTACACCAACCTAATTGCTTCCAGTTAGATTCCACCCTGTTACACAACACACAATATATAACAGTGTAGTTGTTGTTCTTTTTCAACCATGATTCTACATTTCATAAATGTAAAAACTTGCTTAATTTTACTTTACATCGTTTACATTTCCACCATGTTAGGTTCCGTCCTGTTACACAACACTCTTAACACTGTGTCTACACTGGACGCAACAGCTAAAGTCTGTCTACACTGGAAATGACAAAGCGACTGTTAAAAATCATTAGAACTTAGTGTCAGTACATCATCATATGTCTAGTGTAAACATACATCCAGTGTAGACAGCATCACTAATTATATTCTATTTCATTTTGTTGTGCCGCACTGCTCACATCCGGCCTAGACACTGTTTAAATTATATTACTGTGAGCTTGATGTTTTTTTTTTTTAACCCTGTTGTTCCACATTAAAAAATCTGCTTAATATATTTTACATCACTTATATTTGCACGTTAGGTTCCATTCTGTTACATAACACTATAATATATATTGGAGTGCAGTTGTTTTTATTGTAATCAGGGAATATTGTAAGTTTCATCCTGTTAAACAATAGTGTATATTACGCTGTAGTTAATTTTAATAACAGTCATTCATTTGTAATCAAGAAATATGTCCAACTATCGAAGTAGAAATTTTGAAACCTGTTATTCCACATTTAATAATTTTTATCTAAAATCAGTTTAAGTTTAATTTATATTATTTACATTTCCACCATGTTAGGTTCCGTCCTGTTACACAACAGTTTATATAACATTGTAGTTGTTTTCAACAACAGCCAATATATCGTTTTCAACCCTGTTATTCCACTTTTTATGATTATTTTCTAAAATACGCATAATCTTAATTTACGTCATGTACATTTCCAATATCTTAAAGAGTAGCTGTTTTTAATAACGGTCATTCATTTATAATCAGGGAAGTCGTGGCCTAAGGGTTAGAGAGTCGGACTCCCAATCGAAAGGTTGTGAGTTCGAGTCCCGGGCCGGCAGGAATTGTGGGTGGGGGGAGTGCATGTACAGTTCTCTCTCCACCTTCAATACCACGACTTAGGTGCCCTTGAGCAAGGCATCGAACCCCCAACTGCTCCCCGGGCGCCACAGCATAAATGGCTGCCCACTGCTCCGGGTGTTTGCTCACAGTGTGTGTGTGTGTTCACTGCTCTGTGTGTGTGCATTTCGGATGGGTTAAATGCAGAGCACAAATTCTGAGTATGGGTCACTATACTTGGCTGAATGTCACTTTACTCACTCACTCACTCATCAGATATGCGCAACTGATGAGGTGGAAATTTGCGTATTCATCCCTGAGGCACCACATTTATAAATTCCCAAAACATTTTCACTGTTAAGTGTTGTTTTAAGTTCCATCCTGTTACACAAAAATGTAGAATATTGTATTATATTTTATAATAACGTAATTTGTAATGTACATCTGACAAACTAGAAATTTGAGTGTTTTTCAACCCTGTTACTTAACATTTAATTTATTTAAAAAAATCTGCTTATTATTACTTTACATCTTAACATTTCCACCAAGGTTAGGTCCACCACTACACAACAGTTTAGAATATATTAGTGTGGTTGTTATTACTAATGCTCATTAAATTGAAATCTGAGAATATGTACAGCTGACAGTTGCGATTTGAGTGTTTGTTTGTTTGTTTTTCAACCCTGTTATACCATTTCTTTTCTAAAATCTGCTTGGCCATTCACATAAAATGCTGTTTTTTTCCCTGTTAATTATAAGAGCATGTTGCAGTTGTTGTCTTTCCTGAACTGTAAAAACATTGACAGCCAATCAGAATCCACCTGATTTAAAGAGATTGAGCATTTAAAGCAGCAGATGACATAAATGCAGCACATTCTTATAATAATGTTATCATGCACTGGTGTGGATACTAATAGTTATCTTTTTTTATAGTTTTTGTTCTTGGTGTGAACAGGCTTTTATTGTTATAGCTGTGGAGTTGTCTTAACTAGTCTCTTAGAACTAGGATAACTGGAACTTTATAGTTATCATCCTTGGTGTGAATGGGCCCTTAATCTGCTTTCTGACTCAGAACCACATTAATAAACCCAATCCAAATTATAGTATATAGGAAGGGACTGTACAGAGTTTGACCCATGTGAATTTCATTCTTTCCTTTAGTCCTACCGCTAACAAAAACAAGATCAGAGAGGCACACAGAAAACTGATGATTTTAAACCATCCTGACCGAGGTGAGACTCAATGTTTCATAAAATGCAAAAGCTTCAAAACTCATCAGGACATGAACTCCTCTGAGCCATCAGTGTTATTTGTGTTTCCTCGGCAGGCGGATCTCCATATCTGGCAGCAAAAATCAACGAGGCTAAAGATTTACTTGATGGACAGATGAAGAAATAGATCGTCATCGAATGTTTGATCGAGCCCTGTCTGATGCACTTGAATTTTTACGTGATCATTAAACACCATCTTTTCATCTAGATCTCATCTCCTTTTGTATGCAAATAAATCAATATACACACCACAGCTAATTGTGCCCCATATTAAATTCAGTAGCTTTTATAACAGTGTGAACAGCAAAAATCACATTTAATCTGAATTCAGTTCCAATGTTTGTTTATTGTTATTATTTGTGAAATGTCATAGAAATTTCTAAAAGACAACTTTTTCAAAGTAATTCCTACACCTACTTTTTTCTTTCCGGTCAAATTCGCCAGTGAAAATTCACCAAATAACGTTAAAAGTGTATTGTTAAAAGTATTCAGGAACCTTGTTTGGACAGAAAAAAAAAAAAAAACAAGAGATGCACCAACTTTGAAAGGCTGGCTGGAAGATCAAATGTTTATTTATGAACTACCTGCATACAAAACATACTGCACATCAAACAACCAGAATGATCTTTTAAAAAAAACCATAAGGACTAACGAACGTAGTTTACAGAACAGAACATCTGGAAATTGATCTTTCAGTAGTCCAAATTTGTAATCTGCGCGCTAAGAATTTCAGGCAGTTTAGTGTTAAAAACCACTGCTTCGTTAATTTTAAATACTGTACATTTAAAAATAAATAAACCAAAAAAAGAAAAAACCTCCTTTAGCGAAACTGTCTCGGTTGCCACCATTACAACAACACAACAGACAAAGGATGAAACCCAATCAATCGTTCAGGAAGTGTTGTACATACAGCATTTAAAATAGACAATTAGCAGACCAGTTTCCAGACTAACATTATTCTAAAGTTCAAGAAATGACTATTCAGTGCAAAACGTCCTCTTTTTCCCATAACCCCTCGTGAAGAAGTGGTTGCATATTAAAACGTAACAAAAAGCAGCTAAGGATGTCTGGGAGTTTTTCCATATTCAGACAAGTAGTTGCTGTTTTTTTTTTTTTTTTCTCGGTTTGTTTGCTCTATAGCCAGCCAACATAATGTTGAAACTATGCTCTGAAGGCACAACATCTGATCAGAAACAGGTGTGACAAGTTTTTTTTTTAAATTGTAATTATCTGTTCCATAGTGAAGGAACTGAAAAGTGCAATCGAGAATGTGGAAGTCTGTATGTCTATCTTTGGCAAGCTTGTACAAGCACTATTGTAAAATCGTAAAGGTTATGAGTTTGGAGAAAGAAACCGAACTGATTAGGAGACTCCATTGACGACGGCTGGCTTGGCTTTGGGCGTCTTCTCGGTGGAGGCTTGTGGCGTTTTGCTCTGATCGTCCACTTTGGTGGGGCCATTGCTCACAGCTTCAGCCGGGCTGTGCTCCGATATGAAGTCCACTTGACCCTGTGGACGACAGAAAACTGGTGCGATTAAAAGCCAAGCTCTTCACTTAGCTTTCATCTAAATACGCCAACTTGACCAATGAGTTTCCATCAATAGTCTAGTTGTTGGTGGTGATTACTGAATAAGTCAATATAACTTTAGAGATGCACCAATATAAAAAAATATATAATCACATTTAAGGCAACATTATAGTAGATAACTGATAAGTGATATTATATAACTAAACCTCTTTGTTTAAATCTAATAAAGCAAATGGTTTGTAGCCTAGTTCTTACTTTTTATATTTTCCATCTCGACCGCTTTTGACAATTTTTTTGTCGTCATTTTAGAGTTTTTTACGTCTATATAGTTTTTATTAATTATTAATTTAGTTTTAGCACATTTCGTTGACAAAATGAAAATGAGAAATTCTCTAAATTTTCACCAAAATTGGTGTAGTTAACTATAATAACCCTGATCACAACATGGTAATGCACTGCACAAAAAATATATAAATATTCATTTTGAAATCTGCTATATAAAAAGAAAAATTATGAATTGTAAAATAGGAGTTAAATAGTATGTCTTTGTAATAATCTCCTGTGAATAAACAAACGATTAAATCGCCCTTATCGTCCATAAAATATATATATATATATATATACAATTTTGTGTGTTTATAGTTATGATTAAACATCGTAAATATTGTGCACCCCTGTTCTTTAATTTAAAACTAATCACAAAGATGTAGAAAAGAAGAAATATGGAGTCACCATGTCCTTTTTGTTCTTCCTCATATCTCTTGGGTTTCTCTGTCTGCTCTCAGATTCAGCTCGTGATATGTAGTCAGCCACAGTAACTGCAAGAGATGTCGGTGATTTCATCAGAAGAAAGAACATTTTGAAAAAATGCATTTTTTATTCTAAAATGAGAGTGAAATATCTCTGCGTGAAGAACAGACCACATGTTAAATACTAATACTGTTCCTCTACAAGAGCTCTCAAATCTAGCCTTTCTTAACTGGCTGCTAAAAAAAACTAAAACAGTGAAGTTTTTGGGGAAAAAAAGCTTTCTCTGTTCAGGGTTTGGAACGACATGTCGGTGAGTAAATTACAGAATCTTTTGAGGTAACATACCTACATGCATTTACTGTACATACTCCATGCAAATTAACACCTACTGCATTAAAATAAATGTTTTATACGCAATTGTGTAAAAAAAAACATTTTAAATCATACATTCCAGATGAACATCACTTTTAGATGTTATTTCACCAAACATAGCAAGGAGATTGTTAAAATAATTCATCTGACATCAGTGGATCAACCGTAATGTTATAAAGCTAGGTGAATGCAGCAGCCCCATTCGCAGGTTTTACATGGTTTACGCCTTGAACTGAACGTAAACAACGTATCCGCGTACGATTGTTTACATATGTGATACTCTCCAAAATAGTGCTATAGGTTGACGCGGATGAGATGAATTGTTGAGTAATTAATGACATAACTTTCATGTCATTTATGCTTTTCACATCGGTCACATCACATTTGGTAAGTCAGCATAGTTTGTCAGTAGCAGATTGAGATGTTAGTATCTTTGTGCAGTTCAACAGATGGCAGTGTGGTAGTGGCCTGAGTCTGTTGAATAGTGATTTAATGCTGCACTGTCACTTAGTTGATGAGACTCAATGCTATAAAGTAAATAATGTCCTCGTCTTTTACTCTCAGTATAATATACAATAAGAATATCGGCCATTATCGGTATCGGTATCGGGCCCCAAAACCCATATCGGTCGGGCTGTACCTATAACTTTCTTTATTTGCCTCAGGCTGTTGATATCTGGCACGTTTGACTGATCATGTGGGTTTAGTTTGAAGTCTTGATGTTATTCCAGGTGATCAGTGCCATGCAGTTTGGACTAACACTCACATGAACACAAACCCAGTGTTAATTCATACCGGTACCTGGCTGCCTCTCCTCAGGAGGCCGGAAACGGCGTCGGCGGCTACGATTGCGCCGCTGTGGTTTAGCTTCAGCATCATCTACAAAAGACCGTTGGAAAGCCTGACCTTAGACACTGACAGCCGTTTTGGAAAAAGCCATTCGAGCTGGTCGCAGTTTGTGGAATTTCTCTCAATGTTAAGTAAAAAATCTAAAGATCTATGAAAATATTTATATGCAACTATATATTAGGGCTGGGCAATTTTTCAGATTTTATCAAATTAATGTAAATGAATGTAATGTTTTGCTACAATAATTGTTTTTTTTTAATCAAGGAATCGCGATTTTGAAGAGAAATATTACCAAACGTTAGAATTAGACACTTTCATAATAGTCCAATGATAACCATAAAGAGAAAAGCATGATCCGACCGCATGTCAGCGCACATGATTAGCCGCTCACGTGTGAAGCACTCGTACAGCTAGGTGCCATTCACACAGAATACGCTTTTGTGTTGATAAAGATGAAACGCAGGTGTAGGAAAAACATGCAACTGTTTTAACTTGAGTGCAGTGTTTTTAGAAAGGCGTTTGATGCTGCAATAGATGCGAGCGCAACAGTCAAACATGTCCCTGTTTACACAGAAAAAAACAATGGAAAAATAAAACCCTTAAAGAACTACTACTTTAAGTCTCATATTTTATGTTTGCATCATGGTGACGGGCTGGAAACTGCTGTTCATTGGTTTTACCGAACATTTATAGCTATTAAAAGTCTACTGGTGTTCATACCTACAGTCATTTTGAATTTGAATTAGATTTTTTTAAGCATTTTCCTTGTATTAATTCTAAACATATAATATGTATAAGACAAGTTAATAAGACAAGATGTAGTTGTAGTTCATTCATCTTTTCTGCAAAGACACTTAAATGATTTGTTTAACATTTAAATCATGTTGACAACTTCATGTGTGCTGCACTTGGAACAGAATTTTGTTTAACTAGAGGGTTAATAAAGAATAGTTACATTTTCAAGTTGAATAGTTAAAAATCGTTAAAACGTTTTTTTTTTTTAGAATCGGTCAAACGTTCTGAAATTTTGACATATAGCCCAGCCCTATATTTTGTGCATTCACTGTAAAAATAATTATTTTCTTTTTTTATTATTATACTATTTGATGAATATAAAGTCACTTGTGTTGTGATGAGAGGAGAGTATGTGTTCCTGCAGAATATTCTACCTCTTCGCTGTTGACACTATTTAAGTAGATTGTTCATTTTTTCTGTAATATTTATAATTTGATGATTTTAAAAAAACCTGAAACAGCTACAATCTGTGTACTGTATCAGTTTCTAGAGTGAGAGTCCTGCAGCTCACCGAGGCCGTTCTCGCTGAGGGAGGTGTTGTCGGACTCGCTCATGCCGTCCATGACTGTGCTGTCTTCATCTGTGCGGCGACGACGGGAGCGTCTGCGACGATTGGTGTTCATCTGGGAGTCACTGGCATCCGTGTCTGCCGTCTGATCCGTCTCGGTGTTGTCCAGCAGACTGTACGGGTTTATATCTGGATCCTTCAGGACTGACATGAAAGACAAGAACTAAAATAAGTATTTACTGGGCAATGCAACACGCAAGGAAAAAAAATTATAATAATACAGAGCAACTAGAAAAAAATTTTTTTTAAGTGCTTGCCTGTGTAAAACTTTTATATATTTCGTAAATGTGGTTTTAAAATACAGAAGTGATCAAATACTAAATACATTTCATTTTGATGAAATTATTTTATTTGACAGAAATGCCTACATATAAAATACTGCTTTGAAACAATGAAATATATGATATACTCATCCAATATAAAAAGACAAATGTAATCATTACAGAGCCTCATACATCACGTTGGAGAAATAAAACACAAGGTTATCGTGGCTATAAATTAAGAATTTGTTCTCTCAACTTATCAATATCTAGAAACATTTTATATTAGCATGTTTCTTCAAGTTTGTTAAATTGTTACCACAACATAACTTGTTCCCTCTTTTTAGGAAAATCATGGCCATGTTGTACTATTTTTAGAGCCACAATTTAACTAAAACGAGGGAATACATTTTTAAATAATGGCCATAATTCTCCATAAAACATTAATATAGCGACTTATTTCTCTGATGCCAAAAATGCAGATGTCAAGTCTTTTAATACAACCCTGTGAAACATTTGTATTTTTTACCTTAAAGAAAATATATTGCTATAATACAGTAAATACTATAGTGAAATAGTACAGTCTCAATTTTTTTTTTTTAAACATGAAGAAATATCACACAATTTTTTTTCATTCATGTTTTAATTTAAACACTAAACCTTTCTTGCGCTATAAAACAGCCAAAGATTTACAAATTCATTTGATTACCACTGATTTCGATGATCCATCTGTATTGACTTGTGAAGCAGAATTTAAAGAAATAAAACAATTCAATATCTCAAACAATTTAAAGTTTCATATTGCATTTAAATCAGTAAATTATTCAATTGTTTAAATATATCCTTTGATTAGACATGGTCTCTGATTGTCAGAATTTAACAAAACCATTAAAATAGAGTGCAGAAAGAATAAACAGAGACCGCAGGACTTTGGAGGAAACTAGCATGGAATCTGGGACAAAATAAAACAGATTTCATAACCCGTGAATAAACCGTGTTCCTGATAAGGGCTGAAGGGAGCCAGGATACCTGAGCTAATAGAGCCTCTTCCTGAGCCGCGTCCTCTGCCCCCGGGTCCTCCGCGTCCCCGTCCACGGCCCTCTCCCGGTCTCCTCCTGCTGTCCCTCTGCTGTCTGGGGTTACGCTCGGGCTCCTCTCCTGCCATGGACCAGTCGCTCAGCTCTTCCTTGCGCTCAGAGTCAGTCTCCGAGGCGTACGAGTGCTCGGAGTTAGTGCCTGCGCAGGAATAATGTTTCATATACATTAGTGGTCAACCGATATATCGGCCGATATTTTAGCCTACATTTTTTAATTATCGGCAAAATACTTTATCCTGATTGACTGATATGTCATAAACGGATGTGTCATAATGTGGATTTTGGGATTGCAAATTGTATTTTTAATTGTATTTTGCATGTGGATCTTGTCACAAATTATGCATGCACATTTGGAAAACCCAAAGAACAGTTTGCAATATATATTTTTTATTATTCTCAGAGATTCACCCTAAGTGAGAGATCTGAGACCAGAAGCCCTACCATAGCCGGACGTGTACCCGGGCCCCCGGCGGCCGCGGCCCCTGTTGGTGTAGGAGCGGTTGATGTGGGTGGTGGATGTGCTCTCTTCAGTGGCGTAGCTCTTGTCCTTATCGGCGGGTCGGTTTGGGACGGGCCTGTAGCCCACCCCGATCTGACGCAGCTGCTCGTCAATCTGCAGGCGCTCCAGCCGCAGCTGTTCCACCTCCTGTGCAACACAAACAAGCGATTGAGTTTCTCAAACACATCGGCCACCTTCCAGCACCACGGCTGATACTGATACTCACGTTTAGGTAAGCAATATGGTACTCCAGTAGGACCTGTACATTGCTGATACTCTCCTTTGTACCAACAAATGTAAATGGCACCATTCCCTATTAAACAAAAAAGAATAAAATGCATTATTGGATGTGTGTGTGTGTAAATATATATATATATATATATATATATAATTTTATTTGTGCTAATTTCAGGTGTCTTACGTCCTGCCGAGGGAGTTTGTTGTCATTGTCGCCTTCGATGCGCACTCTCACCGCGCCAGATTTATCCACTATCTCCTGGATAACCTTGCCATTTTTTCCGATAACCTTCCCTAGAAAGAGAAAATGTGACAAATGATATGTTAACACCATTTTGTCGGGTAAAGTCAATTGGATATTAAAAATGTAATCCAAACATTATTTTAATGCTTTTGTGTAAATATTTACAGTCTCTAACAAAATTCCCGCCTCATATTGTAACTTTTGCGAATTAACTCCTGTTGCAAATAAAATTAATTTAGACAATTTAAATTAGACATAAAATTAAACTTATTTTTAGAAATGTAAACTTTAAAATAGACTTAAATTAGGATTCTGCTTTGGCAACTAACTGAAATAGGTTTGCTCAAATATTCATTCAAATATTCAAATATTATAATATAAACTGATAATATAAAAATAAATTATTGCCTAAAGAAACAAAAATCTAAAACAATAATAATATGTATTATAATAATAATAATAATAATAAACAGCTGTCAAGTTTTAGTTTTTTTTTTAACCCTGTTGCACTAAAATGTTGTCACTCTTCAAAAAAAAATAAAAAATAAAATAAAATGTCATAAAAATAAAGCTGCAATAAAGCAAAATATAAATATCATGCGAAAAACTTTTAAAAACATTTAAAAAAAAATAATTTGAAGTAACTAAACCTTAAATAAAAACAAATTAATGCAAAAAATAAAAACAACAGAAATAATAATAAATATAATTATTAAGTAAATAAATATAATATGAAAGACTTCACTAATAAAAAATATAAATAAATAAGAATAAAAATGAAAAGTAGAAATTTAGCATTGGCAACTAACTGAAATAGGTTTGTTGGAATATTAAAATGACTTAACTTGAAATAAAAATTAATTTATGCCCCCTCCCCCCCAAAAAACATAAATGTGCTTAAATAAATAAAACTCAAATTAAAATGAAAACTGAAATATAAGATAAAAGCTAACTGAAAGTAAATAATGCTAAAATAAGCTAAACCTTTACATTTGACTTTATACAATCTGTTTCTAAATGAATAAATACATACCAACAAGATTGCGAGGAATCTGCACCGAATCTTCCAGAAACTCCAGATAATTCCTTGCTTTCTGCACGGCCTCAGCACTCTGCAATGAACATTGGAGAACAAACGGTATCAGTAAACAGAGAAGCTGTATAATGTAACATCAGTGTGCACAGGAAGCGGTCGCACCTCTCCGTACACCCGGAAGGTCCCTGTGTCCTCGTCCAGCTCGATGGCGGTGACTCCAGGCACCTTTCGGGCCTGCTGAATGTTACTGCCGTGGCTTCCGATGGCCAGACCCATGAGGTCCTCTCTCACAGTGAACTCGTCCTGAAACGCCGAGGCCAGCTGCTTTGTACTCTACAAACAGAGGTTTTCACTTGGTTAATACTCTGTGAGCTGCACACGTCCCACTTTAACACTAAAGAGCTGACTCACCTCCAGATGTTTGGTGGCCTCCTGGTTCCTGGACATGAGCAGGAGTTTGGTGCGGATGCTGCGTAAGTGCATGTCACTCAGCAGAGAGACGCGCTTGACGGTGGATTCGTTCATGGACTGGTGGTGTTGGGGAACATCATGTTGATCAAGACTTGGTCATGTGTAAACCTACTCTCAGAAGAGCCGAGGTTAACTGGGACTCACCAGTACAGTCAGCTCACTCTGCTCCGGGCTGTAAACGATCCGAATGGCTCCGACCGCCTTTTTGAAATCCTTGTGGGCTTGTTCGTTCTCACATCTAACATGGGCAAAGAAGAAATGAGCTCATGGTTTAATGAACACAAATGTATTTTATTTTTTTGCAATAGATAATTATGCACATTTCACACCCAAATTAGCAATTGTTTTTAAGACATTTAGTTTCTTGCTCATTCTTGGTGGTGATACTCATTACTGCAACATTAGAGTCATTTTTTTTTTTTTTTTGTGATGTTAAGTGTGGATCAGGAAATGATCTCACTGCTGAGGTCATCAGGAAATGACCTCAACCACAAGGCTATGGCTCAAATAGCCATTTGTTAATGGACGCAAGTAGAAAATCATACAAAAAAAGTACAAAATATTATAATAAGAAAAATGCTTCTAAGAAATCCTTTTTTTTCAATTTATCATCTAATACATTTATGATCAAATCCTTTTTAAATGTGTGAAATTGTGAGTAAATTATACTTGTGTGTGTGTTTTTAAATATAAAAATATGGAACAGTTCATAAAATACAGAAAACAATTACATGTATATATATATATGATCAGTACAATATATATATATATATTTTTTTATTAACTTTTTTTAGAAAGACTTGAAAACAACTGGAAAAAAAACTAAGACTTAAGTACAAATAAATTTCACCTTCAAATATATTTCTTTATGAAGTTTTTATATTAAAAAATATTTGCCATTACTTATTTATTTGTAATATATCGTATTACCTTAAAAACAAAGTAAACCAAAATAGCCGCTAATCCAAAACATCAATAAAAACAGAATTTAAATAAATTAACTAAAAACACCAAATACAAGTGCCAGCTTCTATTCGGTTTAGATATTAATAGAGAAGCAGTTATTTATTTTCATTGCCATGTCAGCATCCAAGGCTATCCTCATGACAAGAACTGAGTTTTTGTTTAGATATTATATAAATACAACATATAAATATGTTATACCATATCATATACATGTAAATGGTAAACATTACCATCCCAGGATGCACCTCATTAAGCATGATTTACCATACTGAGGCCTGTACTCACGCTGCTCTGAGATCATCTGGCACAGGAACGCTGCACTTAAAGAATGTGTTCTCCGTCACAGCTTTATTGCGGTTGACCGGGCGAAGACGCTCGAACGTTACGATCTCGTTGTAGGTTGCGTCACATGCCGCGTACTCGATAACATAGAACTGCAGGAAACAAAAGTGAAAGTGAACTCGGAGCTCTTCTGAAGAAATAGAAAGTTTAGGTGCATCACACTCACGTCTCCTTTCATCATGCGCACTTTAGCCAGCCACCAGCCGCAGGGCTCCTGCTCGTTAGCTCGCGACAAAATCTGAACACAGAGCTACGTTTAGAGCTTCTAGCAGTAGTAGCATATTGTTGTTTAATGCCACGGCAGCATCTTAGGCTATTTTAATGGCAAAAACAAATGAAAAAAATACAAGTACAACAAATACAATAAAAACTTTTTCTTCTTTATATTAAGACTTTTTCTTGCGAAATTACACTAAGAAACTCTTTAAGTGAGTTCACTTTATTAAAACAAGCTTCTAGCTGGGAAAGGCTGTGTAATACTCCTAATATATAGGTATATTTCACTTCACCCCCACGTCAGCATCTTAGGCTATTTTCATGTATACAAGTACAAGTATAATACAAGTATAACAAATACAATAAAAGGCATATTCACTGCACCTCCACTTCTTCTCCTTCGGTGATCTCTTTCTTGCCGTCAGCGGGAGGTGGTAAGCGCACATCGCTGAAGGGAACTTGTCTTTCAGGTTGCCAGCTGAGAAAATCAATTTGATATAATGATGCTCGTCAACCAAAGCTCATTTCAAAAGCATTCGTGTCATGATTGGAAACTATTAGCTTCTACTCACTTATTTTCGAACGAAACGGAGAGTGAGTCGTCGTGCACGTCTTTGACAAAGCCCTGGAATAACGAGATGCAGTATTAGTTATTGAAATTAATGTAAACAAGTACGTCAACTGATAAAATGATTTGTTAAAAAAAAAGGACGTTTTGGTAAAAAGGGAATACACCGATGCTATCGTTATTATACAAGTTGCGAATTTGATGCATTATCATCGTTAACTAAAACTATTATGATTCCCGCGAATCTAAATAACGCTGAAATTGAATAAAACTATCAATGTTAGTCATAAAAATAATAAACACATTAATAGAAGCTTCATCAAGTGTGAGTGAGATTGCAAAATTTTCTAAATTTACTAATTTACTCTAAATACTAGGCTTGTCGCTACAATCAATATATCAACTTATCACGCAATATATGTACATGATCTCAATAATTTTTGGTGACAAAATATATCGCCTTTTATATTTACTTAAAAATTAGTCACCATGTTATTTTACATTCCTTTTGCAGCTTATTGTGTATAAAGTGGCGTAGTCATGAGGTGCTAGTTCAAATTTTTAAAATGCTTCTACAAAGTTTCTATCTGCAGATAGAATCTGCAAAAAAAAAATAATAATAAGTTCTTTGTGCATTGTTCTTTTTTTGTACTTTGCAGTTCTTGTTAGAAAATGTTTATTTACTATTTAATCAAGATTTTAAGGCATCTAATAATTTGATACTTAATTTCCATGATCAAAATATTCTTACAAATTTAAAGTTTGTTGTCATTTGGAAGTGTGTAGGCCTTCTTGCATTATTTGGCTGTTACATTATGATTTTATATTCAGTGGCACATAATCGTCTTTTGATATTATTGTAAAAAAAAAAATTACAATAATATCGCTCAGCGCAATTATTTCTGGGGTTATATATCGCACATCAAATCGTGACAGGCCTAAATACTACATTTTCTGTGAAAACAGTGTTAGCTAAAACTATAAAAACATTTTTGTTAATTGAAATAAACAAAACTGAATGAAAATTATAGAAAAAGTTTAGTTTGAAATTAATCTTACAAAACTATACTGAAAGCCGATTCAAAATATCAATAAAAGCAATGATAGTATTTAAATAATACTAAAATAACCAAAAGTTACGAGATTAAAATGATTAAGCGCCACCGCCACAAGTCAAATTAAAGAAAAAAAAACGTAATTTAGAAAAACCATTACTGGTGTGCATCTTGAGACAAAAAAAAAGATCAATCAATGCACGTTTCTTTCTTGTGAAACAGCTCAGATTTACAATTTAATCTAGAACTAGGCTTAATGAAACTGGGGAATAGTATAAAATAAAACTTTAAAAACAATTATATAAAATACTAACACTGTAGTCTTCTCTATCAATATTGTTTTCCCAGCCAAATGCACACAATAATAAACATATAGATTGACAATTATGAGCCAGCTTTTTTAAATGAATCCTTCAATAATATTAGTTTCAGCCATATTCGTCAGCTGAAACGCAATTGGTTTCATTTTTTTGTTTTGTTCAGTGCGCGCAATGGAATATGAAATAAAATAAATAAATAAACTGATATTTCAATACTAGGTGGTCAACTCTGACTCTCAATGGCAACTGGCTCCAAAATGGAAGCTGGTATCTCCTAAACCTGATCTCAAAATAGACCGGTGTTAAAATATCTGCTGCGCTGAATGACAGCTGCAGATGGAAAGTGAACAGCTGACGTGCCTCAGATGGAGATGGAATAATAACTTCAATTAGACTTTCCAACAGGCACTTGTGTTTATTAATATATAGCCCACTCTCTGTGTAGAAAGCTATACATTCATGCATGATGTGTAAAGTAAAGCAAACTACAGACACTTGGAAATTACTTGAGAGAAACCAAATCTGGTCTGTGAATACAAGATCTGATCATTTCTGACCACACCTTAAATTATGAATATGTGCTTCCTGGCATCGTTTTAGCTCAAACGAAACCACATACCAGTATCACTTGTTCAACTAAACAGCTTGTTTTAATCATAAATGGTTCGTAGTAGGAAATAGGTTATTATAAGCTTCACTATAGCCTAATGTAAGTAAAACCAACGAATATGACCCATAGCATGTTTGTAATGAACAACAAAGCACAAATACTGTTTTTTTATTCTAGCGTTGGAGAATTATTCGCTTTTATCTGAACATTAATTGCGGTTCTGTTCAAATAAATCATTGAAAAACGACAAAAGCGAACGAACCTGACTGAATAATAACATATAAATTACAACTTAACATTAGCAGATAAACAAACTGAAACCAAAAGTCAACTATTATGACCTTGAAACTCGTTTTCTCGTAATTCAAACCACTTTTGTATTTCTAGTTGAGGTTATATAAACATTAGCACTGAATGAAGTCATGTTTTTGTATTTAAATATTATTCCCACACAGCAGCTAACCGGCTAACGGCTAACAGCCACAGAGTCGAGCACTATTTAAACGCGTCAAAGTACATGATTTGGCTAATTTTTTATGTTTTGTTGAAGGTTTTATCATCCTTGCTTTCTTAAGAGACACGTGCGTGTGTATAGTAAAACGGAATTAAGTAAAATTGTGTAGTTACCTTATAATAAGCTCCATTGGAGCCACGGACCTCCACCGTCAGTTCCTCCATGTTGAGCGCGGAGAGGATGCTGGGTAAAGTTCTAGAACTTTACAGGGCACAGCAGTGAACCCTGAGGGACTCCTTCATACTACATACAGTACTTCAGCCTGAGATGATATAAAGTATTGACAGATGAAGTATAAACAAACAGTACTAAGTAGTTCAGTACTTCCTTAACTCAAGTATAATTAGTTCTGTTGACTCTTAGTTTCACTACATTTTGAAATTGGTTCAAACTGCCTAAATGATTAATTTGATTTGTTTTGTGAATCACAAATCTGAATCAATGTAGAGTTATGGGTAATCGAACAAAATACACTAATTTAAACTATAGCCTGTGTTTTGGATATAAATTAATTTGATAATTTTTGTTATTATTTTCTTTTTTTAACAGCTTAAATGTTATGGTCATTGTGAAAGTCATATTAAGTTTGTAATTTTCATTGAACATAAGAAAACACTTCATTATTTGTAATATTTATCAGATACAGTGTGTTAATAGGCTACAGTTGAAATCTACAATTTTAAAACTTGTTAATCAGTGACTAGAAAGTATATGATAACACTTTTCAAATTAATTTAATCTGAGAGAGCTAAATTAACACTCACATTTCTTTAAACATATACTGCAAAGTTTATAAGTAGCACATGCATTAAAAGAAAAATAAAGTATTAACAGTATAACAAATTTTTTTTTTAAGGGGTCATATGATGTGATTTAAATTTTTCCTTTCTCTTTGGAGTGTTACAAGCTCTTGGTGCATAAAGAAGATCTGTAAAGTAGCAAAGACTAAAGTCTCAAATCAAATAAAATAAAAAGTTAAGACTTGTCCAAATTTCTACGTCACTATGTGGAAAGATTTGCATAATGCTGCCAAGATGTTCACACAAAGAAAGAAAGCGTAACTTTTATTCTCACTGTTGCCGCTGTCGCCATGTTGTTCAGATGCTGTGTGTTTCATTGTTAAAGCGAAACTACTTTGTTTGGCCTTCCAATAGAGAATGTTATCCACCTGGTCACGCCTAGAGCTGATCTGTGCTGTGGATCGCCAGATTGGCTTTCACCGTGGACGAAGCAGAGTCCAGCTCAGGGTCATCATATGTGTTTGCCGCTCCTTTGTCGAATCTGCTCCGTTCCTCAGTCAAGCCCGCAGTCTGTGACGCTGTATGATGTATTTTATGGTGGGCTGTTTCCTGAACCTGCAGACTAGCCTACAATGGGTCTTTGCCCAAAAGCTGTTTCTATAAAGTGAGACAGTTCAAACTTTGCAAGGACAGTCTGGAGCTTCTGACGCACAGCCTGTAAGTACGTTTTTTTATATTTAAAGAATTTGCCATTTTTTATGATTCAATCGCTAGTGTTGAGCAGTGTAGAGTAGCTCTTGTTGTTTGTTGTTTCTCCGATCACAAATGCAGACATGATTTTATGTTTTTGCTGCACGATACGCAGCGCAATGCTTAAAAACAGTGATCAGAAAACACTGGATGCAACAAATGCCTTGTTTGTTATGGGTTTTGTTGTTTTTGTCTTGTCATGCCGGGAGACGGCATCAAAGTATGTTAAGGCAGTGGTTCCCAACCTTTTTCAACTCGCGGCCCACTGCAAAAAACAAAAAACAAAAAAAAGATCTGACCCCGCTATTGTTGGGTTAATAACAAAGTACTCAGAAGCTAGATTGTTAACTGTATTTATTGAATGAACTAGGGCTGTGCGATATGGACAAAAAAAAAAAACATCGCGATTTTGTGATAAATTTTGCTATTTCGATTTTAATCACAATTTTGATGCACACATTTATGCTTTACAGTCATAAATACATTAAGGATGAATTTGAAACATATTTCCAAAAGCAAACAAATTAGAGCTTTATCCAAAAGATGTAACGTTTCTAGAAAAGACATAAGTCAAAATAATCACTATACTCAGGTGTTGAAATATATTTGTTATACATTATACAGGTTCACACGTTTGCAGTGTGTATACAGTATGTGTGTGCGTTGCAGAAGCAGCAGAGAGAGCGCATTATTGTAACACAAAAGCACATTAAAATAATGCACGAGTACAAATTTCTCCGCTCACACGCAGATTTCCTTTGCTCTGTCACAAAACCAGATGTGCTTGCTCAGATACACGCTGCTCTCGCGCGGAGAGTGTGCTCCCTTAAAACGTGTCTCCTCTCACTTAAACTCACAACTCTCTTGGAAATATGGGCTGGGGAAAAAGGCGCATTACAGACAGTGTGTGAACCTGGAGTTAGGCATATGCCCAGTCTGTTCTGTTCTTGCGCTAGTAGCGCTGCATTCTGATTGGATCGGATAGCATAATGCGGGAGGTCAGGGCCGCCGAAAATCGTGCTATAAAGCAATTTAGAAATCGCGCATGCTCAAATCGTTATTTTTATGACGATTTCTATTAATCACACAGCGCTAGAATGAACTGGCAATGAACAGAAAATAACTCGGACTGGCAGCGCTCAGCAAAATGGGAAAGAGTCAGCAGAGTTTTTTATTTAATTATATATATGAAATATATTATTTATTTTAATAGTACTTGGCGGCCCACCTGCAATACCATCGCGGCCCACAGGTTGAAAACCACTGTGTTAAGGGACGTAACATTTCTGTCACATGCTTGAGGCATTCGGCCAATCACAATGCACACCTCGCTTTTCAGAATGATGAGCTTTGTAAAAAACTACGTGTTTCAGAAGGAGGGGCATAGAGGAGAAACACACATGTACAGTATGTGGAAAATAATGTGTTTTTTTTAACCTTAAACTGCATAAACACATTTCATTACACCAAATACGCAAAATAATGTTCTTTTTAGCAATGTCACATGACCCCTTTAAGAAGTTGCCAAGCTGTTCTTGTGTTTTAGTGCATTGTTTAGCATTTCTAATTGGTTGCTAAACAGTTGCTACAATATTCTTAGCGAATTAGTTTATTATTAGAGATGAGATGAAGTTTAATACTTATGGTCAGGCATTTCTTCAGGTTACTAACCTCCACTATCTGCAATAGTAATAGAGTTGTTTTCCTTATCAATCATATATTTATAAATCCAGCAATGCAAACTGGGAAAACATGCATCGCTCTGGACATTACATATAAATGCTGTGTTATTGTGGCAGAGGCCAGCACGTTTAATTCGCTCAGATTGAAAGTTGCAGAGATATTTTGAGATATCCTAGACTCCAGCACCCGTCAATCATCCATGTTACCATGACTACTGCATAATCAGCTGCACCATTATTCATGTCATTCACTTGTACCTTTGATACTTGGTACATTTAATATCAGTTAATAGTATAAGCAAATTATTCTTTGCACGGGCTACTTTACTTTGACTGACAAATGTGAATTCTACACTTACATACTAATGAATCTCTATTATTCCACATATTTACATACAGTAAATATTCACATAAAGACTTATGTATGTGTGTATATGTGTGTGTTGGAAAAATGGGGCAAATCTGATACTGACATCTAGTGGTGAAATATCAATAGTTTTATTTAGATATTCTCATAAAATGATTTCAGACACTGAAAAAAAGTAAACATTTTCAAGCTACACAAATACTTTTTAATATAATGGAATGTTAGTTGTATAATAATATATGTAGTGTGCCAAGTGTTTAGTGTACTATATATTTATTAGAAATTCTATTTGAATAATTCTTATAAATATAAAATAAAATGTTAACATATAATACATTATTAATAAAAACGACTCAGATGTAGTCTGTTCAAACACTTGGAAAAGCAAAGTGACAATTAACTAAAGTTTCCTTTTATTTGCAGAACAGATATTTGATATGCATTGACATGTCTGGGGGTCCAAAGCTCAGGAACATTTCTCCAGCAAATGTAATTCAAATGTTTTTTCTGGGAATAAATATTTGGGGCCGGGTTTCCCGCAATCACTCTCACCCCACATGTGTAAAATCTGCTGGCGAAATAACCCACAGCGTCTGACGGGCTTCTCCGTATAAGCGTTTATGGTCTGACTGATAGTATAGCCCGTGTTCAGACTTAAACCAGTTTACCAATTCCATTATGCTAAGCCCGAGCACTCTCACCGCTGATGAATGATTATAAAAATACATAATCTCCCGTGGTACCATCATTGCACTACGACAGGGAAATTTCATTCATTCTATCCAATTTTTCCCTTATTTAAAAAAGAAATTACTGGCCCCCCAGTAATCAGATATACAGGCGGGCTGTTTCTGGAGTTAAGCCCAACTTCTATTAGGATTTCGTCTTCTCTCATTTTTAGGAAACACGCGTACACACCGAGATACCCCAGGTCTCATTTGGACAAGCCCCTTCCTTAGTTTCAGTGCATTTATATGATGACATCCATCTTTAATATTTCAGTCAGAACGCTGACTGCCTCGAATGCTAACAAAAATCATACATTTGCTATGTATTAGTTTATCTAATAGTTTCAAAACAAGTAAAAGTAGCCTACACGTGGCGGAAATGCTAACACTTAGCAATTTGCTAACGTTAGACATGAACTGAGAATGAACAAGCACTTATAATCTTAGATCATGTTCATTTCCGCATCTACTAGCCTACAGTTTTTTTAAGAACAAAAGCTGTATGTGTTAATAAAACTAATGCACTGTGAACCAACATGAACTAACAGTTTTATTAACTAATGTCAACAAAGTTAAAACTTATAGAAATGCAAATTTTAGAAGAAAATTTCAGACGCCAGTCTTAACTCTTCAACAATTTTATGATTTAAAGTACACTACAAGAGCACATTTAATCCTATTGAGTGCACTACAAGGGCTCATCTGCTCAAACACGCCTCAATATTACTGTCAGGAAGAGTAGTTGTTTAATGCAAATAAACACGGTCCTATCATTATTAAATAAGCTACATTTCTCAAATTTCCATCGCGTATGATGCCGTGCAGTTTGTAAACATCAGTGTTTTCATAACTCTTCTCAAATCTTCCTGAATGAGAAATGATCATTATTTTCTCATAATCAGACGAAATTGATGAGGCTGACATGGGAGCGAGCGTATCTATTCGCTCGCGCTCCGCGCATGTCCAATTTCTCTTCAATCTGTGATGCATTTTTAGCTATAATTGAAAATTAGCTGTACATCTTTTTTTTCGGAGAAGGGTAATTTATCACGGCCCATTGTTCCTCCGTGACACTTTAGCCCTGCCGCTAACAAGGCTCTGGGAGCCGAGGGGTGCGAGCGATTCTGCTGTACGGATGCATTTTCACTGCTTTGTTGCTAATTGTGGCCTCCTTTCTATTGAATGGCGAGTCGAGTAAAAGAGCTTGTTGGCTCGATGCAGTGGAGCTCTCCGGCCCTCTCCGGCTATTATCAAAGATACTCTTGATCTTTTCAAAAGCAGGAAATAGATTTTTTCCCTCCTGTACAGGAAAAAAAGTAATTTGCAATGCATCCATTAGTTCTTCATTAAAGCAAGATTAAATTGCACTGCAAATCACATCTGCCTTTGGATGATTAAAGGGTGGCATTTTATAGGCCAAAACTAATTACTAGTCCAAATGAATAAGAGTAAAAAAATAAAACAGGCATGTTTTTACATTAGATAGTGTGGCTTGTAATTAGATTGAAGCTAATTCCACTATTTCATCTCTTTTAATGAGATGAGACTGTCCTCATCTTTCCCCCGTTTTTGTCGAGCCGCGCTCCAAATGTATAATTTCGATAATACTGAGAGTTTATAATAATGAAATTTCCAAGCAACCTGTTACAAGTGACGGTTCGGTCCCGTGTTGAATTATCACACGTGGGAAATGAGGGGGAAAGGTTTAGAGGTCGTGAAATGATGCTTCCAGCTGGACTGCGTGACCGAATGCTGCCGCGTGTCTAAAGAGCACGATTTCTGAGTCCCATCTTTATAGAGACTCTTTATCATCAGTCTGCAAGTTGTGTTCAATTATGAAAAGGTTGCTAGGGTGTTGATAAGCGGTTGTTATAGTGTTCAGGGTTAGCTAAGCCTTTGTTGAGCTCAAGTATTATTGTGTGGTTTCTAAAGTGTACAGCTTGATTGCTAAGGTGTTGCTAAGTTCTTAAGGTTTTCGGTGTGGTTGCTTGGCCTTTGCTATGCTCAAGCGTTGTTGCGTGGTTTTAATAGATTTGGAACGACATTAGGTTGAGTAATTTTCGGGTGAAATAAACCTTTAAGTGTTTTTTTAAATAACATATATGAGAATATATAAGAAATATCACTTACTAATCCCTAAATATTGATCAGATAATCTACAGATTTAACAGATAGGTTATCTGCTATTATTTGTAAAATAAAGATGTACTTACTCATGCATAATTCAACACAGTAGTAATAACTGTGGAAAAGAGTTGACTTTCCCCAAATGTATAAACATGGCATTTTCCAGCAAGGCCCAGACTACCTTCCCTTGCAAAAATATATGCAGTAGCACTAATTTTTTGAGCCGGAGTCGGCCCGTTTCTGCTGAAGTGAGATTTTTGCTCCACCGTCCGCAGTCGTTCCAGGAATTCAAACCTCATAAGGTTTCAGCAGGAGCTTATGCTAAGCTTGTTAGTGTTTCTGATGCCACGTGTGATAGCACCACAGAATTACCATAAATCAGCAGAATTAACTATGATCTTCAACGGCATGTTTAAAACTGGCCAACACAAGTTTGCAATATGCTGCACAGAATATTATGATAACAAACCATTCTAAATGCCGTAATCTGCTTATGTCCCAGGTTCATATATATTCCGAATTAGCGCTTTTCCCCGTCCCACACATGTTCCCATACAAACACAACAGACGGAAACATGCACATTTGATATAAAAACAAGTTTTTAGATGGCACAGTTTTAATGTTGACACAGATGCGATAATTCATAATGTAATATAAATGTTTCTGCTGGAGGAGGTTCAAATTGGCACGTCTTTTGAAGGCGGCGTGCGACTAATGATACAAAGGACGTCCTGCATTTCATCAGATGTGAATCCTAATGTCGCTTTAACTCAGAGCAAATGAATCTGTGCTGTAATAAGAAGCTTCCAGAATTAGGTTGGGGTGGCAGAAAATTGCAAGCGCCTGGCACTTTTATCTTTGAATTTCACTTGTGCACAAGCCTAAAAAAACCTTCATACATTATTTGGTTACATTCCATCAGTATGAGGAATAACATTGGGAAAATTGTATGCATGCTAATGATAAATAGAAATCCACCTGCTTTACGATAAAATGAGTTTAATTTCCCCATGCCTAGTGCTGGCTAGCCTTTCATAAATTACTTATGCACAGCTATTATTAAAATAGGGGGGAAGCAAATTAGAAAGTGTTCATATCTCTTCACTGGATTTAGCCAAGGCCGGTCCCAGCAACCGGAGTCAGCACTTTTTTCTCCTTCCTGTCTCAGAAATTCTGCTCTCTTGAAATTTCCATCCTCGTGTCTGGGTATTTCTATAGCGCTGTTGTAGACTCAGAGATTTCGTATTTGCCAAATTAACCCAAATCTTTTTTCTAGGGCACGAGTGTAATGCAATTCACAGGCTTTTCTAAACCTGTATATTCAAATGCGTTTGAATACATGGGACAGCAGTGCAAAATGTCATCGCACAGAAAAGCGTGTTAGACGCTAATCGTGTTGCATCATCGGTTATTGCCACAACAACAAGCCTGTAGACGGCGTGCGCAGGGACGCCACAATATCTGCTCATTTGCATAGTGATTTGTTGCAAGCGCATTTGCTTACTGTAATTTTTTTCTTGAGTTTGATTGGATGCTTTTTGGAAAGCAGTTTAAACTAAAAAGATTGAATGTGTTTTTGAACGTGCTGAGTAAAATAGTGTTTTGCTAATAAGAAGAAAAACAGGTAAGCCAGAAAGTATGCTATAGAAGTTCTATGAATGTGATATTTTTTTCTTGATCTGATAAAAAAAAACAGCCAGCCTAAAGTGATTGTACCTCACATTGTTAAAAAACAATACATCATTGTTTGAGATGTGGTGAAAACTACACAATTAGTTTCATGATATAGTTTAATGTTTGTTTGGTATTTAACAATTATCACGCCATACCAGCTAACAGAATTTTGTTACAAGAAAATGTTCTCCAAATATTCAGTGTTGTTTCTAGGAACATAAATAATGTCCAGTTTTCTTGATGTTAGAGGAACGTTTTTAAAGTTTATTATGTTTCTCAAACATTCTGTCAAATAAATGTTTATTTAAAATTCAACATTCTAGGAACTTTGATGTGTAACATTCCAAGAACATAAAAATATTCAGTTTCCCTAATGTTAGTACAATGTTATTTAAAGGTTATTGTGATGTTCCTGAAACATTCTTTCAATCATTCAAACACCTGCTGTGAACAAGCACTGAAAGAAAGAGATATAAGAACACAAACTACACCTTTCTTCAGCCACAGCCTTAGATGAATTGAAGATACAAGATTTAAATCTCTCAAGATTTGATCAACCAACTCCAAAAGCATCACAAGCTTCAGTTAACTGTTAACCACTTTAATATAGTCATTAGTTTGTCACTAAAACAGACATGTTGAACTGCTTTGTCAATGCAGCAAAGTTTTCAAAAAACTCCTGCTACCGCTGAAAAAGAAGCAACTCAACAATAGTCAAAGGTCAAGAGCACAACTAAATCAAACACTTATCTCCATAATAGTGACCTAAAACATTTTTAATAAGACATCAACATCTAAACTTCTGTTAATCTCAATAAGAACTTCTGTACTAGTAATACTGTAAGTCAAGCTGGTAATGCTGTTTGTGCAGTTGTTTAATAAGATCTTGAGAGATTTAATGTATTTTATCTTCAGTTCATCAAAGGCTGTGGCTGAAGAAAGTTGTAGTTTGTGTTCTTTTTTTCTTTCTTTCAGTGCTTGTTCACAGCAGGTGTTTGAATGATTGAAAGAATGTTTCAGGAATATCATAATAACCTTTAAATAACATTCTACTAACATTGAAAATGAATCTTTTTATGTTCTTGGAATGTTACACATCAAAGTTCCTAGAATGTTGAATTGTAAATAAAAATTTATTTGACAGAATGTTTGAGGAGCATAATACACTTTAAAAGCGTTCCTCTAACATCAAGAAAACTGGACATTTTCTATGTTCCTGGAAAAAAAACACTCAATATCTGGAGAATGTTCTTGTAACAAAATTAGCTGGGATATTGCCTCACCTCAGACATGGGATACATTGTAAGTAGCCTACTGTAAATATGGTTTACTCAATTTTGCAATCTGAAGAAGTTATTCTGTTGTAGCCTAACTATCACAGATACTGTCTATTGAGCTTAACTTGCATTAAACGTGTATTTAACCCAGAACATTACTATGAATATCCCAAACATTTTTATGATATTTCAAGGTGCGGTTACCGTTTGCTCCTGTGAAATTTCACGGGATTTCATTCTGTTAGGAAGTTTAGCATGAGCGCGAAAAACTTGCCCATGCAAATTAAGCTCAAGTGTTCAAGTGACGATGGCCACGTGACGCGAATTTGCAAAAAAAACTGCTTGGTTTGAAAGTGACTTGTGTGAGCCATGCTTCGTACATCTCTACACTATTAACAATGGAAAATTTACCTTTTTATTGTTTTTTGCCCACAAAGATTTGCAAATGGGATCACATTGCTAGAGATGATCGCAGTTACATTATCTTTGACGAAAACAAAAAAAAAAATAAACCCATGAGCTTCTCTACAGCTGGAAGAGTTATTCTTTCTTGCTATTATAGCTAATGTAATCCTTTGTCCAAGAAGTTTAAATGGCCTTTACGTTCTAATTAATCAAAAATATAAGGCACTAGTAAGACTTAATGTTCATTTTCCTTTTGAGCATAAAGTCATGCTCCAAAAACTCAGTAGGTCCTTCCTTTAATTTAACCAGAAGATGTATTTTTCCTGTTTCAGCTTGAATTGAAAGCCTCTTCATAGTCAGCATGTTCCTCAGTGTGATTATCCCTTCAGTGAATAGCTTCATACAATCCACATTTCTCCTCTGAAAGGGCCTGCAGTTTTCCATCACTGAGTGGCACAGAGGGATGATGGGTAAATCGTGGACGGAAAATCTGCCATTTCATCAAACGCAGTCATGTCTGTCATAGGCCCACAGCCATTATTACCACTTCCTCAAGGACTAGTGGACCTTTAGTGCCCACATCTTCTGCTACACAGGTATATATGTGCTTTTTTCATTATATATATATATATATATATATATTATAATAAAAAGAGTGGGCCTACAAACTTATGTTTGCTTATCAGGACATTTAGCTGTACACTTAACCATATTTCAAAGAAAACAAAATTATACAATAACATACAAAGATATACTACTTAAGTGGGTAAAAACACCCTAAAACTTTTTTTTTCATTGAAAATGGTATGTATGTGTTGCATTTGACTTTAATGGACTGTACTTCAGTTAATGTAAGGCTGTGTGATTATAATATTTCGAGAGGGCAAAAGGACATCAAAGCCCATTACAGAGGATGCCCAGTGTTACACTGCCCTCTGATGGACTACACACTGAATCTGAAAAAAAACGACATTTTGAATTAATATTTCATGTGTACAGTGGCAATATTGAACTAAAACAATAATCCAATAAATAGGCCTATATCAAACTTATATTCATACTTTCTTTAAACTGTATCTTAAATTGTGTTAACCCAGGTAGCAATAAAGGTTTCATGTCCTCATCATATGTCTTAAAATAATGTAATAATATATATATATATATATATATATATATAACAATAGTTTAAACTAAGTTTTTTTTGTCAACAAAGGAAGAATTTTACATTCCTTCAGCTTCAGATTTAAGTGCATGAAAAATGGCCAGTTTATTAAGATTTTTTTTAATAGTGTTTATTGCAAAAAAAAAAAAAAAAAAAACCACAAGCATAGATTTGAATAAATCCAATTATTATTCTCTCTTTTTGCAAAAGCAGACTGTCTCAAGATTTTACTAATTCATTATAATATCAAAAAGAGCATCAAAATGAACCTTAAGTTTACCCTACAAAGTCAACTCTCAAATGCAACTTTATATTTTTCTGCATATTATTATTTCTGCATTATATTTAAGTATGCAAAGTCCTAAAACTTTAATGTGGCTTAGCAGATGACTGGCTTTAAACCCCTGCTCCAACAGACAAGAACAAACACTACACGGTAGCACTTTTTTGACCATTACATTTGTTTATTTAAACACTGACATTATACAGAATGCAATTTATAATACTGAGTCATCATTAGCATCATGCATTTTGGCCACATCTCAGTTTTCAGAGGAGGAATCCCTCCTGTTTCTGGCACATTCAGTGCATCGATCTCTAACTTCACCTATCACATCGGGACATCCCAGTCAAGACGCTTCAGACAGGGCTCCATGTTTGAGGTTCTCCAGACTTCTGTCGATAGCATCATCTAACCTACCTCTGCAATCTTCACATTGGCTTTTTCTCCAAGACTGTTCTCCTTCGCTGATGAGTTTTCTTATGGATTCGATGTAGGAAGTAGATGTGTTAGCAGAAGCGGGAAACCACTCTTTGTCATCTTCCGCCGTTTTATTGCTACAATAAGACACTCTCTGCTTGTGTTTTTACTGTCGTGACACGAGTGCCGGCAGTTTTCTTTTCTTCGACTTTTTACGACTTGTTGAAGAAGAGTGAGGATGTAGAGGAAGATGTCGGCCACTTCCTTTTCTTTTTCATTCTACATGGAAGCAAACATCACAGTGAAACTTGCACCACATCGTGAGCCCCATCAGAAAATGGGGCATCGGTAATGATTAAAACCATAAAATAGAAGAGTTCTTAACTTTTTTTGATGGAAATATACTCAAAGATTTCAGTAGTCACATACACTATGCAAAGTTTTGGCAGTGACAAACCATTTTTAAATCAGAGCTAGGCGATATAGTTTAACTTTTTCCCTGCCACTGAAATAATTTTCCGGCTTTCCATGTTTTCACTAATATATGGTAGGAGGCACTATTACACATCTTCTGAATGAGCACTGAATCTCCAAAGCAGCAGCAGAAATAAGTGATTGTATGCAGATACATGAAAACAACGCGATCAAACGGCGGGTTAACAGTATTTTCAACATAATGTACAATACTGTTGCTCCTCTATGCCCCGCCTTCTGAAACGTGTGGATTTTTACAAAGCTCATCGTTCTGAAATGCGAAGGTGTGCTCTGATTGGTCAGATATCCAGTGCATTGTGATTGGCTGAACACTTCATGTGTGCGATGGAAATGTCACGCCCCTTACCATATTTTGAAACACAGCGTTTCCAAGACACAGCGACAGCAGCAACAATACTACAGCGAGGAAAAGTTGCACCTCCATTGGTTGCGTATACATTTGGGTGTCGTTATGCAAATCGTCCAACACAGTGACTTAGATTTGTGGCAACGTGTGTAAACGAGGTGTTTTATAGAGGCGTGGACGAGTCTTAACTTTAATAAAGAATATCTCTTTAGGTTTGAAACTGTAATCTTTGCAACTTTACAAATCTTATATGTGCACGAACAGCTTGGTAATGCTCCAAAGACAAAGGAAAACTTGAAATCGCGTCATATGACCCCTTTAAACAGCATTTAAAGCAGATATGCCTAATGTAGCCGAATAAAATGTTAATCCAGGAAGTATTTTAGGACAGTGAAGCTTTAGGGGTGTTGATGAAAGCAATCTACTCCATCTGTTTTGATCAATGTGCTGAATCCGATCTGGAACAGCTCTTCGACAAAAAAACTGATTTTCTCGGATTTCCGTTTAAAATTATTTAATTAAACATTCTCAATGTTTTATCAGATGTTGAGAAAGAGTAATTCAAACAAGTCTGAAACAACTCCGAAGTTACTGAATTTTAATTTTGGGGTGAACTATACCTTTAAAGGGCACCTATTAAACAAAATTCACTTTTATATGTTATCATAAATGTGTGTTGGCAGTGTGTTCACAACCATCCTATATTGATAAAAATCCACCCGCTCATTTTCTTTTAATGCCCATAAATCATAAGCAGTGTCTCAGAACCAGCCGTTTGTGGAATCTGTACAATGTGATGTCACATTTACAAGCCCCGCCCACGACTGTTGACAGACACTGCTGTATTATCAGACATCCCACCCTGAGTGAGCCACACACAATCTGCCATGTTTATATTCACCCTGGAGCATTGAAAAGCAGCATTCAAGTAAGATATGTCTTCTTATTAAAGCTATAGATGTTAATCAGTCCAGAGCAGTGAGTGATTTCTGCTTTTATTTTATTGTTTGGCTCATATTAACAGTGGTAGGGGTACTGTATTACAGTGCTGTCACTTAAGATCTAATATAAACATGCAATTTCCTTCCCAGCTGTTTACTTTCACGGACGTAACTGACTGTTTGTAACTTTTGTGTAAACTTCTGTTTATTTGACATTTGAAGTGCAATAAGACATGAAAGAGAACTTAAATTTACTACTCGCATGCCGTATGTTAGCCACTTTCTGTGCAGTGTGTATGTGACCAAATATGTGCTTAACAGGGATAAAAATGTGAATCGATATGGTGTCGTTTACATTACCTTTTCTTTTCTTTTAGGATCTTACGCAATTTCTCTGCACTTGTTTCCACGGTCTTTTTTCCTGCTCTTTGGCAGCTTCCTGCTCCGGTAATTTAAGCAATTTCTTTAAAGCGGTTCACAAAAAATGTTAACATTTTCAGGAAATTAAACAAGCATGCACACATGTGTGCAGGCATCCAGCACCAGCAATTTCGCACGAGTGCCATTTTCACTCCCCAGGATGTTAAGCTAAGACAAAATGCGATAAAACATTTATATTTAGCAGTGATCGTGAGATGCAGTTAGCGTCGTACCAGGAGCAGAATACAAACCAAAGGTGGTGGGGTTTTTTCTTCCACATGGGACATTTATGTCAACCCAGTGCAATGAGGGTTAAATGTCCCATCAGCCAGGTTTCACAGGTCCAAGATCAGATGAACACATAAATTACAAAAATACTTCATCAGTACTCAAATACTCGACATTTAAAATGTACGTCCTGATAATGCAAAAATGAAAATTTTCTAAAAATCACCCTCAGGCCATCTAAGATGTATGATAAAAATCATCATTATAATCCACAACTAATCCACACCATTTCAGTCCATCAGTTAACATCTTGAGAAGAGATCTGTGCTTGATCTGTGCATTTTTCTCCCCTGATTCAGATTAAATTACTTTTACACTGGAGAAAACTCATTATGGATTATTTGGCCTTAATTATGGATTTTTTTCATACAAACATGCAGCTTTTGGCTTCACAAGACGTTAATTGATGGACTGGAGTGGTATGGATTACTAGTGATATTTAAATCAGCTGATTGGACTCTCATTCTGACGGCACCCATCCACATCCATTGGTGAGCAAGCGATGCAATGCTACATTTCTCCAAATCTGATGAAAAAACAAACTCCTCTACATCTCAAATAGCCTGAGTGTGTGTAAACCTTCAGCAAAGTGTCATTCTTGGGTGAACTAATCCTTAAACACAAGACTGTATCTGGTTACCTCTAACTCTGAAAGCTAATATTCTGAGGAAACTTGTAGTGTCATGTATTTATGACAGGCAGGATGATCCAGCTCACCTAGATATGTATCTGAAGTTTCTCAAGAGCTTATGCAGCCTCTTGAAACAGGTCTATGCAAAATAACAAAAAATAATAATAAATGAGCTCCGTCAAAACTCATTTTGGAAGAGTTTACGGTATACTAAAATTATTACAAAATCCAGTGCTCACAGAACCCTTAAGATGTTGTACAAATCCTATACAACTCCACACAACAACTGAATTCAATGAATGCAGTGAGTCTATCTATCTACAATGTCTATATTTAATGGAGCAATGCAATATTGTAATACATTACTTTTAAAAAATAACTTTCTCTACTCACTATGATAGTTTGTATTTAAGAGTTTAGCGTCAAGAAACTTTAAATGCAATAACTCAACAACAACAAAAAAATAGTGGTGTAACCATAAAGTAAAACAGAATATATTTTCCATATAGCTTAAACCTTGAGTGTACACCTCTTAGTCATAAAAAATTGTCATTTTGATATTTATCCTCCTGACAGTTTAGACTTCATGCAATTTAGAAATAAAAACATAATATTTTAGTCTATTTTTTAAATAATAAAAAGAAGTTAATTTCATTTAAAATGAGGGAAAATCAGGTAAACAAACCATTTCAGGGCCCGGGATACAGACTGTTTCTTCCACATAGCTGTTGCAAAGTCATCTTCTTTGAAGTGTTTACTGTGTACATACAGAAACAAAATGCAAATAAGTTTAATGGAGTAAACACCAAGAAATCTGGAAAATTACACAAAAGTCAAAGACCTCTGTAAGCCCCTCATTAGTGAAGAAAGTCTGAGGAAAAATGGGTCAATATTCATTTCAATTCAATATCTACTTTACAAAAAAAATCTAATCTCTTTAGTGTTAATATATAGACATCCATTTCTAAAAAGAGCCGAAAAAGTAGCACACCTCGAATCAAATCCCGAATAAGACAAAGGATCATTGTGATTTCCAGCTGGAGGGTACATGTCTTAATGGACAAAGGGCCTTTTGATTGACAACATTTATTTTTATATTCACATTTGACTGACATGCAACTGAATGAAAAGTATTTTGAAAATCTAGTTTCACATTTCTAAAGAAAAAAAAAAGAACTCAATTAAAACTTTTAAACCAAGTTTCAGGTGAATGCATCAAGTAAAAATTTATATATTTTCCTTATACCATCATAATCATTTAAAAAAAAAGGTTTTAAAATATACTTCTCAAGGTTAAATGCATTTTAAACGATTGAGGAATGAATGATTGAAATGAACAAAAACGTCTTGGTTACGTATGTAACCCTCGTTCCCTGAAGGAGGTAACGGAGACGTTACGAAGGGGGATTTCGCCCGAGAGCCCAATCACCTTCGAGTGGTACAAAACAAGCCAATGGTACACAAAGTACCGTGGTCTGCAGAATTTGCATCGCGAGCTCCGCCCCGCAGAGTGGGTATATAAGGAGCAACGCGAGCAACTCACATTCAAGTCTTCGCTGAGGAGCCGAGCCAGTGACCCGGCCATTCAGCGAAACAGCAATGTGGCAAGGGGACGTGACGTCTCCGTTCCTTCCCTCAGGGAACAAGGGTTACATACATAACCAAGACGTTCCCTTTCAGTCGGTCATGTTCGACGTTACGAATGGGATCCCTTACAAAGCGCCACATGGCTGTCTTCCAGTGACCCGTGTGAGTGATAGCACCCTGTTGTAAGGCCAGCACGAGTGAGGGACTATAGCTCACACAGAAAACACTGGGTAGCATATTCCAGCTGGACGTATGCTAGCAGGCTGCCTGCCCGTAGGAGGACTTACAGAAGGCAGGTATCCACCAAGGTGAAACATAGGAACTCTGAGGTACCCAGCCCGCAGTGTGGAAGTTTCAACGACAAAGCTGGCAAGGGGCTTGCCAAGGGAAAGACACATGCTGAGGACAGACTTACTGTGGACATACACACTTGGGATTGCCCAGAAAAGGGGAATCACAACACATGGAGGCACCTAGTCCCACACATGACTGACCAAAGGGCATGTACGCAAGTGTTGGACATAAACAGTGCTGGAGGAACCCAGGATTCTGACTGAGGAACTCACCTGAGGGGAATAGCGCATGCATCCAGTCCGCGGAGTGGAATGGCGCAGCAAGCGGATTGACACCGAGCAGGTCCTTACTGGCCCGAAGGGGCGAGTACCCGGGAGGACACGGGCTCTACACGGAGATTATACAATCTCACCAATGTGTCGCCAAGCTTGCAGCTCTACAGATGTCTGTTAGTTGATTTGGGAAGGATTCTCCCCCGGCCCTCCTCCAGGGGAAGGAGAGGTCCTGATCTCCTGACGAGTTGACGCCTTCAACTCCGGGTCGCCCGTCTCAAGAACGCTGCTTGGCCTGACGTTTGGCAGGCTTAGGGGCAAAGACAGGTTGCGCCAGGTTGGCCTGATAGACCTGAAGTGAGGCCATGGCATACAGGGCAGAAGCGGCCTGGCCCACAGCTCTGTAAGCATCAGCCACAAGCGTGGATGAGAACTTAAAGGCCTTGGAGGGCAGCTTGGGACCACCACGCCAAGCGGAGGCACTCTGTGGACACAGTTGCATCGCAACAGAATGCTCCACCACGGGAATCCCAGCATACCCCTTCGCCGCCCCTCCATCGATGGCAGTGAAGGCGGAGGAAGGACCAGAACGGTTTCGGCCAGTTACTTCCTGGTGCACTCCGGTGAAAGCAGCACGCGATGTGCTCGGCTCTGAAGCGAAAGCTTGAATGCGAGTTGCTTGCGTTGCTCATTATATACCTGCTCTGCGGGGCGGAGCTCACGATGAAAATCCCGCAGACCAAGGTACTTTGTGTACCATTGGCTCGTTTTGTACCACTCGAAGGTGATTGGGCTCTCGGGCGAGATCCCCATTCGTAATGTCGAACGTGACCGACTGATAGGGAACAAATAAATATTTATAATGATTTAACTGTTTATAAATATAACAATTATACAGGTAAAAAAAATGAAAGGTGTTTTTATAGATATTCTTCAAAAAACAATGAGTTTGGAGATGCATAAAAATGAATACATGAGTGAGCTGAACTATTGCTATAATAGAAATCAAATACTGAATTCAATTTGAAATTATTCAGACAGTTCACCTCCAGTTTCCTCCTACCTTTCATCTGCTGCTGTAGATGTTTTTTATTTTATTTTTCATGATAGAGCAAACAGCAGATCAGCTTTCCTTGCTATGAAGTGCTCCAGAACAGGACTCACCTCTTCTTTATCCCTGTTTCAAACCAACAACATATTACTCATTTACAGTCAAAAAAATATGAATATGAATGGAGGGAAAGAATGCATGACTTCAGAAGACTTTTGGAATATACTGTAGTGTAGAAGTAGGCACAATAGGAGCACACGTCTTTTCCCATTATTTAAAAATATCTACATATAATACATGTGAGTAATTAATCAAGCCTAACTATTCCTAAAGTATATTTTATGGGCTATGTAAAAGGTCGGGGGTCTCTCAACACAAAAACATGAAATGAGGGATACAAATAATCATGCAACTATAAAAAGGCCTGTTTTCTTTGGGAGTTTTGGAGAGATCAGCAGCCACACGTTTGAAGTCTGGGTTTTCACTTTGCTTGGATTCGAACAATATCAACAGGTTTTCACCATGATACAACACGGACTGTCTGAGTAAATCTCTCTCTGTGATCAATAACACGGCACATTTACACTAAACTACTGCAGGATATTACCTCAATATTAGCATCGATATGAAATAGACTATTATATTAATCGTGGGGATAGGTAGATCGACAGCTAGTGTCGACACACGTTTCGAGTTTTTGACACATTAGTGCTTACGAAACAGTGTTCCAGAGTATTGCTTGATATGAGGCTAGCTGTCACGTGACCTGTGAAAACTAAATACAAAGTGTGACGACTGTGATACATTTAGTGTAATGTTAAAGTTATATCAGTCAGCATGCCTACATGTAGTGTTTTACATGGTGTATCGTTGATAATTATAGTACTACTATTAAAAACAATGACATGTGACAGTCAGTTGACTGAATGAAATTTAAAACACCTTGCGGGCTCAAACACTGTTCCCAAAAAGGATACAAGTCTTTCCTTAACCACAATAATTTTTGCTGCTTGTAAACGCCGTCCTCTGTTATCAACAGCTCACATTGGCGAGGAAGAAAACATATTATTGTAAAATATTGTAAATGCAATAACTGAGTTTGTGTTTTTTAACAATGTGCATGTTTGTGTTCTTTTGCAAGCAAGATACAAAACTTAAATGCAATGAAAAATTACGTTTTGTGAAAGAAAATAGAATAAAAAAATAAAGTCTTTATTGTAATTTTACTGTGCAAAATACAATAAATTTGTGAAACTCTATCGCTGCACACACACCTTGCTATGACACATATGCCTATTAAATAGACAATTAAACCTTGCAATGAAATCCCAATGAACAAAGCATCTAAATGATACAGTTGGTGTAAGAATTTTTATTGTCCATCAGATGGAAGGGTAGAGCACTGTGTTCAGAGCAGTTTTGAAGCATATGGCAAGCCATTTTAGCATTTAAAACTTGGATTTGACTATCCATAAATATATTTTCGGATAGTCACAATTGTAATTCCAGATATCTATATTGCAATTATAACTTGTCGTAATTAGAATTAAGACATCTACAATGTGATTATGACTAGTCATAATATGCTTTGAGGATGTTTACAATGTCATTTTGTCTCATCATAATACACATTGCAGATATCTACAATGCTATTACGACTAGTCATAATCTTCCATTGACTTCCATTGAAAAATATAAAAAAAATAATCTTCAGATTAGTTGTAATTCAAATTCAAGATATCTTTACATATGATTTTCCTAGTCAAAATTCTAATTACAGATATCTCAAATTACAATTTGACTAGCAATAATTCAGTTAGATATATGTTCAAATGAGTTTTGACTAGTTGTAATCCCAACTCAAGATATCTTTACATTTGATTTGACTAATCAAAATACAATTTAAGATACCTTTAATTCTACATTTTTAAAGATATCCAAAATACATTAGTAGATATCTGCAATTCATTTATGACTAGTCAAACTACAGTTGTATATATCTTGAATTGGAATTTTGACTAGGCAAATCACATTTTAAGATATCTTGAATTGGAATTATGACTAGACAAATCATATTTAATGATATCTTGAATTGGAATTATGACTAGTCAAAACTTTAATGATAGATCACAGGAGACGAGAGATCCAAGAGCAATGTGTTTAATGGGTAATCCAAAATCAGTATCCAAACAGGCAGGAGGTCATAACCATGAAATCCGTCCAGAAGCAAAACAAACAGGAAACTAGAAACTAGAGAACACAAGGGAAAGCAAGAAAACCAGGTGACGGAAAATAAGGACCCCATGAAAACAGAAAGAGAAAGACTGGTATTTATAGACAGGATAACGAAGGAAGTGGAGACAGCTGATTGCAATAACAGGTGTGAAGTTAACTGTCATGAAGTGACAAAGCTATGTGGCAAATGTAGTGCCTGCGGTGAAGTGTCTATGGGGAAGTGAGACCACTAGTGGACACCCGGGGAAACACAGACCAGACACCGTGACATTACCCCCTCCTCTACGGAGCAGCTACCAGAAGAGCAAACCAAGGAACACAGAGACCAGGAGGGAGGTGGTCTGGGGGAGGATAAGGGGGAGGGAAGGAGGGCCAGGTCCACAGAGGGAAACAGAGACAGGAAGTGCAAAAAACAAAAACAAAACAACAACAAGGAGACCAGGAGGGAGGTGGACCCGCGGAGGACCAGGGGGAGGGACGGAGGGCCAGGTCCATAGAGGGAAACAGAGAGAAAAAAAAAACAACAAAACACAAGGCCAGGAGGGAACAGAAAGTTCAGGGGCCCAGGGCCAAGCCGACAGGGCAGGAATCCAGGGTGGAGCAAGGTGGAACTGGAGCCGTGCGGTCGAGACAGAAGCACACAAGGGCGGCGCAGAAGACCACCACAGCCGTGCGGTCCAGACAGAAGCCCACCAGGATAGCGCAGAAGACCACCACAGCCGTGCAGTCGAGACAGAAGCCCACCAGGGCGGCGCAGAAGACCACCACAGTCGTGCGGGCAAGACAGAAGCCCACCAGGGCGGCTTAGAAGACCACCACAGCCATGCGGTCGAGACAGAAGCCCACCAGGGCTGCGCAGAAGACCACCACAGCCGTGCGGTTGAGACCGGAGCACACCAGGGCGGCGCCGAAGACCACCACAGTGGGATTGATGGCACAGAAGAGCAAGTCTGGTTAGGTAAGCCTGAAATAGAGAACATGAACAGGTTAACGGTGGCCTCCGTGGCCCTGAGGAGATGGTAGATGGTGTCCATGGCCATGACAGGGCAGGCGGTGAGTTCCTGGATGGCCTCTTCGGCCACGACAGGATAAGTCGAGCACTCAGGGAGTTCAGCTGAGATGTGATGAGGCTCTGGAAGTTCCACAGAGACGTGGAGAGGTTCTGGTAGTTCAGCAGAGACGTGGAGAGGCTCTGGTAGTTCAGCAGAGATGTGGAGAGGCTCTGGTAGTTCAGCAGAGACGTGGAGAGGCTCTGGTAGTTCAGCAGAGATGTGGAGAGACTCTGGTAGTTCAGCAGAGATGTGGAGAGACTCTGGTAGTTCAGCAGAGACGTGGAGAGTCTTTGATAGTTCATAAGTGGTAGATCCGTGGTGTTTTGACTGGATTCAGGAAGATCAACGGTGACTTGATTCTGCTCATGAAGACCAACGGTGACTTGACTTTGTTCATGAAGATCAACGGTGACTTGCCCTTGCTCATTAAGATCATTGGTGACTTGCCCTTGCTCATTAAGATCAATGGTGACTTGACTTTGCTCATGAAGATCAACGGTGACTTGCCTTTGCTCATGAAGATCATCGGTGACTTGCCTTTGCTCATGAAGATCATCGGTGACTTGACTTTGCCCATGAAGATCAACGGTGACTTGACTTTGCCCATGAAGATCAACGGTGACTTGACTTGACTCCTGAGGTCTAACTGTGGTAGTGCTTAACTCATGAGTGTTAATGGTGACTTGACCTGACTCTCGAGGGTCAACGGGAACCTGACTCGACTCTCGAGGGTCAACGGGAACCTGACTCGACTCTGGAGGGTCAAGAGGAACCTGACTCGACTCTGGAGGGTCAACGGGAACCTGACTCGACTCTGGAGGGCCAACGGGAACCTGACTCGACCCTGGAGGGTCACCTGTGGCTGTCATCTTGTGCAGAGGCGCTGGGCTGGCGGCCATCTTGTGCAATGGCTCTGGGCCAGCGGCCATCTTGTACAGTGGCGCTGGGTCGGCGGCCAACTTGTGCAGTGGCTCTGGGCTGGCAGCCACCTTGTGCTGTGGCGCTGGGCTGGCGGCCACCTTGCGCTGTGGGCGTTGGGCTGGTGACAACCTTGTGCTGTGGCGCTGGGCTGGCGGCCATCTTGTGCAGTGGTGCTGGGCTGGAGGCCATCTTGTGCAGTGGTGCTGGGCTGGCGACCACCTTGTGCTGTGGAGCTGGACTGGCAGCCATATTGTGCAGTGGCGCTGGGCTGGCGGTCCTCCTGTCTGGAGACCCCGGTCTAGAGTCGGCCATCCCACCTGGAGAGACAGGTGTGGCTGGGGTATCCCACTGAGACCGATGTTGCAGGTACAGTATTAACCCCCAAAAATCAAAGACCTCCAGCTCATTCATTTCCTTTTCCGGTACAGGGTCGACCATACAGGCGTTGAAAAAGTCTTTCAGACCGCATACTTATCTCCCAATCCTACCGCCAGGGTCCAGAATTCCTGAGCCACACCACCCACCTCATTCCCCCTTTGATGGAGGGTGGTTAATTTTTGGAATCTCTCCCTCAGCTCCTCCATGCTGGCTGGGGAACGGACACGAAATCTGCTGGATCTCGACATGATGGAGTCCTTCTGTAACGATAGATCACAGGAGACGAGAGATCCAAGAGCAGTGTGTTTAATGGGTAATCCAAAATCAGTATCCAAACAGGCAGGAGGTCATAACCATGAAATCAGTCCAGAAACAAAACAAACAGGAAACTAGAAACTAGAGAACACAAGGGAACGCAAGAAAACCAGGTGACGTAAAATAAGGACTCCATGAAAACAGAAAGAGAAAGACTGGTATTTATAGACAGGATAACGAAGGAAGTGGAGACAGCTGAGTGCAATAACAGGTGTGCAATTAACTGTGATGAAGGGACAAAGCTATGTGGGAAATGTAGTGCCTGCGGTGAAGTGCTTATGGGGAAGTGAGACCACTAGTGGACACCCGGGGAAACACAGACCAGACACCGTAACAAAAACCCATTTAAAGATATCTGCTTCCTTGACTAGGAAGAGCTATATTTAGAGATATCTGCATTTAGGTTTGTGACTAGGCATAATTGCAATGTAGATATCTGCAATTAACAATTTGACTAGTCAAAATATGTTTATAGATATCTACAATGTGCATGCAAATACACCTTTGTTGAGCCCAACCCATTTTATTTAACCAATCCTAGCTTGGAAATTGTTGTCTTTCGCAATTTTTCTAAGAGTTGTTTAATAAAGCTCCTGCGTCTTTTGGGTGATTTTAAACTGATTTATACAGAATTCATTCAAAAGTATTGAAATATGGCCCGAGACTCAAACCCATAACCTTAGGGTTAGCAGTCAAACTCTCTTTACTAGACTAGACTAGAAAACTTTAAATGAACATTCTATAAAAGTGAAACAACCTTGCCAGAAACTTCTGATAACATTTCCTATCATTGTGTTTAATTTAATTCATAATACGACAAACATCATCCATCTAAGAACAAAGCTACTTGGTAGAAACCTGTAACAATGGAGAAGCTTTTATGTATACAGTAGTCTCTGGCTGTCTCTGCAGAACCGCATGCCATACATAGACTGATCCATTGTAAACACTTATTCTTTCAGGTTTACTGGAACATAGGATCCACCCATGACCGAGAAACATTTCAATCTGTCAATAGAAACACAAAGCACCAAAACTTTTTTAATATTCACACTTACCAGGAAATAAACAGGAGACCAAACAACCAGAAATAAATCTGAACTTACAAAGTGTAATTGATTCATGATATGGCAAAACTTGTAGATAGTAATGTAATCCATTACATTACACATTTTGGGTAATGTACAGTAGTCAGATTACTTTTAGATTACTTTTGACCTTAGTCATTTATCATATTGCTTTAAATGGGATAATCTTGATATAAAAATGCAAAGACTAATAAAAAAAAAACATCCCATTTGTTGTAATTATCAACACGAAGTGCAATAAACATTGTTTTTTCAAGGTTTCCCAAACTGGAGTTCGATAAATTAACTGGCTTTGTGAAATTAATGACAAGCTAATAATTAATCAAATTAATAGAATTTTAGAATAACATCAATCAAAATAAAACACTTACCAAAAAAAATTATAATAAACAGAGAACCGAGAACATGCAAATGTGATAATTAATTATTAAAATATTAATTTTAAAATCTAATGGCGCGTTTCCACCGAGTGGTACGGTACGGTACGGGTCGGGTCGGTACCCTTTTATTTGCGTTTCCACTGCCAAAAGTTGAGAATGGTACCAAAAAGCCGAACCGTACCGTACCACTTTTTGGGTACCCTTCCGTTGGGGTACCTAGCACAGTGGAACGGTACTAAAGGGTGGAGCTAGACTCACTGCAGAACGTTGATTGGTTGACAGAGAATCGTCATTTGCGCGTGCCGCAAGGGGAAAGACACAACACACGAGGCGCCATTTTTAAATTACAACAACGTCGCAACAATGTCGCCTTTCTGGAATACACCACGCCTATCAAGTAAGGGTACTGTTGGCGGTGGAAACGCTAGCCAAATCATGGTTAACAGACCCGACCCGTACCGTACCGTACCGTACCACTCGGTGGAAACGCGCCATAAGGGTACACCAAGTAAATACAGTACATTTGGTTAAAGTTGAAATGCCTGCATTACATGTAAATAAGAAATAACATGAACTAGTGCATATTAATGTGTTTGAAAGACAAAATACTTCCAAAGCTTTAGTAATACATGGTTAAATAACCAATAATGTGTTAATCAGTAGTTCATGCAATGTTAAAAAAAGTTTTAAACCTGAAATTATTTTTCTAAATACATTGGCTAAATGTCCCCTGACTAGTGAACGTCCAAAAAACTGCAAGACTTTCTGAATTTATTTAAGCAGTAGGCTTTTTTCAAAGAGGAAAACTTAAAAAAAATAATTAGCGATTAATTATCTATGAAAATGTATTGCCATTGCATGAATAATATGTAATCATGTAATCAAAAAAAAATTGTAGTCTGATAACGACTTTCAATGATTTTCAAATGTCATTTAATATAATTACAAGTATTTATTTTTTGTAATCTGATTACATAATCCAGATTACATGTAATCAGCTACTACCTAGGTTGTATTATGGTATCTGCATATTATACAGCATATAAATATGTGACACTGAAGAATGGAGTAATGCTGTGTATCTCTTTTAGGTTATCAGGGCACTTTTTGTTTCTTACCGTAAAGGAGTGGTGATGTTATTGTAATCAATGGGAAGTCTGACAATGCAGTCAGAATGTGAAAGTTGTTCATTTGCATCAGGACAAATAGCATCAGTTGCATCAATAGGTGGAGTATAAGGACAGTATAATAGTTTGCATTTCTCATGTTTGGTTGCTTCGCAAAGGTAATTTTTCTGATATTAGGTTTGGTAGCAAAAATAAATAAATAAATACATTTGAAAGATTTTTCTATTTATTATATTTATTGGATTGGTGTTACTGATTGGTACAGTAGATCAATACCAACAGATAACACGTCTATTTAAATCTAAATATTAGTATGTTATGTATATGGAAGTATAAGTCTTTAAAGCACAAAAAAATAAAAATAAGAAGAATGTTTGTGTATATATTAATATTATTGAATATGTATGCATATGTAGTTTATTAGTCAATTATATATAATATGTAATAATATGTATATTATATGTAACCCTGGACCACAAAGCCAGTCATATATGTCAATTTTGTGAAATCTAGATTTAATAAATGCTTTCCATTGATGTGTTTTATTAGGATCTGAAAATATTTGGCCAAGATAAAACTATTTGAAAATCTAGAATCTGAGGGTGCAAAAAAATCTAAATATTCAGAAAATCATCTTTAAAATTCTCCAAATTAAGTTTCAGCAATGCATATTACTAATCAATAATTAAGTTTTAATATATTTACGGTAGGAAATTTTCAGAATATCTTCATGGAACATGATCTTTACTATACCCTAATGATTTTTGGCATAAAAGAAAAATCGATAATTTTGAACCATATTATGAACAATTCTGTTGGCTATTGCTAAACATATACCTGAGCGACTTAAAACTGGTTTTGTGCTCCATATATTATTAAAAAACAAAACAACAATAATAAAAACAGCAATATATTATGAGATATCCTAATATGATAAGCTTTATAGTTGTTTTTGTCAAACATAAAATAAAAAAATAAATACAAAATAATACAATTACTGCTACCTTTATTTGGATTTATTATCCAATAAGTGAATTATCCAAAGAGTATTATACAATACACTTGGTGCTGCTCAAGCATCACTAATACTATTTCTTATTGTTACAGTTTTTTTTAAATTGCTTATACACATTTTCAAAACTATGCCTCTTTTTTTCCCCTTTTTTATAAAAAACTTACAAATCCAAGAACTGCACACACTAAATGCAAAATGCCTCACATCTCTTGCAAAATGAATCACAGCATTCAAAATATCACAAACACACCTCAAAAGCAAACTCTTGGGGACCCTTGGTTTAATTTATTGGATCTACTGATATTTTTTAAATGCCATCTTGTTTTCAAAATCATGAGTAATTTGTATACTGACTTCTAACCAGAGTAAGGTTTTGGAAACCAGCATGTCATTATTTCGTAATTCTGCTTGATGCCACAGACTTCTCCTTTAATATTTGCAATAATACAGCTATTGTATCTCACGAAACATAAGGGAATATATGAAAAACAGTGATTCAGTAGTGACACTGCTCTCACTGGCGAACTTTTTACTTTGCTCATGAAAATTTATAACCCAGTTCCATGCTCTACTGTTTCATAATAGTTGTGCAATACAATACAATACAAATCAAACTGACTAAGAATAGTCAAAGCAAAAATACTTCCTGCAAATACAAACAAAGCTTGCTATGCAGGTTATTTTGATGTCATGATTGTCAAAGAATGAAAAGCATTCAATAATAGAACTGAGAGTGAAGTATCGTGGTTTTGAACTACATTATTTGTTAACAAAGGGGGGTTTTAAAATCTTGCTGTTGAGCTGTTTGCAGTTGCTCTTAAGTTTTTATAATATCAATTTTCAAAGTAGTTCATATTACTTTCCTCATCAATAGGATGCCTTTATGAAAGCAGGTGACTAATCCCCTGAAAGAGTTCCTTCAAGGGCTCGTCTTTTTGTGGTCAATGTGCAACCCCAATTCCAGAGAAATTGGGACGTTTTCTAAATTTCAATAAAATTGAGAATCTGTGATTTGTTAATTCTCTTTAACTATTTATTTAATTTAAAAATGTACAAATTAAAGATTTACAAAGTTTTCACTGACTAATATAAATGTGTTTTGTGTATGAACCAATTCAGTCGCCATGATTTTGCCAAGTAAGAAATGTTCCTGGATCAACACCTTCTGATGATCCTGGATCAACATTATTGTCCAAAAATATAGACTTAACCCAATCTTTACTCCTAAACCTAACCCTACCCATAATCATTCTAATATTATTAAGTTGAAAACAGAGTTTTTCATTCATCTGAAGTTTTTTTTCCCGATTAATAGAATGTTCAGAAAAACAGCATTTACCTTTAGGCTTAGGGTTAGGGTAAAAAAAAAAAAAACACATTAAAATCAGGTTTTGACTGGTAATGTACACTTTATTTTTATTAATGTACACTTTATCTTTAGTTTTTCTAAACTAAACTCTACAGGGAACCTTATTGAAGGTTAAAAGTAAATTGTTTTGTATAAAAGTTCATATTAGACCATTTTTTTAAATAATTTTATATCTGTACATTTTATTAATTATAATAAAAAGAGCAATTCTGTTCATGTTTTCTAGCGGTTGAAACACTCATTGAGTGATAACATGAGATACTATACATTAAAGGGTTAGTTCACCCAAATATGAAAATTCTGTCATTAATTATTCTGTTGTTTCAAACCCGTAAGACCTTCGTTCATCATCAGAACACAAATTAAGATATTTTTGATGGTATCCCGCATAGACAGGGATGCGGTGAAACTGAAATGTTCCAGAAACGTAGCAAGGAGATCTGTGAATTAATTCATGTCACATCAGTTGTTCATCAGCAATTCTACAAAACTACGAGAATACTTTTTGTGCGCAATATGAGAATATCTCAGCTGCGTCACGCACAACGTTGTTGTGATTTGATCTGAATGGAAACAGCATATCGGCATGACACAGCTAAGATATTGATGCAGGCTGGAAATGGACCAGACCAAGCACAATGTGGAACACCAGATGCATCGGATCATTGAGCTCGAAGATAAAATAACACTTCTTTCAGAATGATTAAACAAAGAAAATGAAATTATTAATATAGTAATTGAAATATTAATAATCTTAATTATTGCGGTGTCACCCTGTACACCCCTATGGCTCTGCCACTGGATCATGGGTCATCAATTTGTGCCAAATTTCACGAGAGAAGTGACAAACAACTCAAAGATCACATTTCACAATGCAAAATTGCAAAGAATTTAGGTCTTTCACCAACCACCACATGTAATATTGTGAAAAAAATTCAGGGAATCCAGAGAAATCACAGTACATGTAGGGCAAGGCAGCAAATCTCAGTGGAATGTGCTTGACCTTTGAGCCCTCAGATGGCATTGCATAAGAAACCGCCATGCTGCGGTGTGAAATATAGCCACATGGGCTCAGGAGTACTTCAGAAAACTGCTGTCACTTAACACAGTCTGCTGTTGCATCAAGAAATGCAACTTGAATCTCTGTTACTCTAAGAGTAAGCTATACATCAGTTCTATACAGCGATGCCACCTAGTTCTCTGAGCCAGAGCTCATCTCAGATAATCAAAAAGACAAAGAAAAGGTGTGCTGTGGTCAAATCAGTCCACATTCCAGCTTGTTTTCAATCTATAGATGCTTTTCTTCTATCCCATCTCTATTAATGTTTTATTTAAAAAAAAAATTCAACGAACAAATGTATAAATATATTTTTGATAACTTAATTTAAGACCAGATCATTGAATCATTCAGATCATTAAATGAACATTCTATTAATGTGCAAGAACTTTTGTTCAGAACTTTGAGTTTTTTCTCAAAATGTTATGTTTATTCTCACTTTTTTATTATTTAATGAGTTTCCACAAATGTTTCTGTACATTTAACTGTAATTATTTATTTGTAGTTTGTCAAGCAGCGGCTGCATGCATGGTTTGGATGGCAGAATGCCAGCAAATAGCGCTGCTTTTATAATCGCTAAAAAATCTCAGTTTATCGCAATCTCTGTTCTAACACAATAAACATATGCATAATTTATTTTACGATATTTATAATAAAAAAGTTTTGCTGGCACTTGACCTGACAGTGCGTGTAGGCCTACTACATGCTTTATACAATCTCTAGATTATAAAACACTGCATTCTGTCAGCAGTGTAACGCAGCAGTAACGTATAGAGACCTCGGCTTGTAACTATACTCTAATTACTATTTCGAAAATTATAATGCGTTAAATTACTCCGTTACTAAAATAGTTTATCAAATTACAGTATTACATCAAATTGCGTTATACCCAACACTGGTAATTACAAGCACTTATTTTTTTGGAATTTGATTACGTAATCCAGATTACATGTAATCAGTTACTACTCAGCACTTTTAACAAATCAGAAGACATTTCATATTTTGGAAGGAGAGGGTTCAGCGAAAACAGAGAGTTCTCAGAGACTGCATCATGTAAAATATGTGAAAATGTATGCATCTAATAAATCTGGGCACTATGGCTACATTTGCATTACTATTTTTAATATAAAACAAATGAAATGACTGAGCATCTCTTGTATTTAAAAAACAAACAAACAAACAAACAAACAGTAAGAAGACACACATACAGGAATATTCAGAACAGATGCATTGCATCTTTTGTTTAGAAAAAAACTTGAGGGATCACATTCATTTTTATTCTTATGTAAATGGTAGGTGACAAAAAAGGTTAGAATTTCTACAGAGGGGTGTGCCTCTATAGATGCATTCTTCTGATGTCCTGATGAACATAAAATAAAGGTCATGTGGAATAGACGAGGACTATAAATTGATAGTTCTGACAGACATAATGGTGCATCTAGAAGTAAAAAGTCAATGTCTTGGCTGAAGTACATTTGAACAGGCATATATATCCTGCAATTCCAACTTTATGCAAGTTTATATTTCATAATTCTGACTTTATAACTTGCTTATTTATATCATGAGACTAAGAAAAGGTGTCAGAATTGCAAGATGTAAACTCGCAATTGTGAGAAAAAGTCAGAATTACGAGTATATATATTGCAAATCCTACTTTATTTCATGCACTTGCGAGTTTATTTCCCATAATTCTGACTTCATAATTCTAAACTGCAAGTTTATATCAGCAAAAAAGTCAGAATTGTGAGATAAAAAGTACCCATTACCCTTTTTTTTTTAGTGAAACGGGCTTCAATGAAATGTAATCCCCAGTGCTCTGAATTCTAATAAGGCTAAGGTATTCATTAATTAGTAGTAGCATTTAAAAAAACATTCGACTAACTACATTTTTACAAAAAAAAAAAAAAAAACATTCAATGAACAATGGATAAATATATTTTTGATGACGTTATTTAAGACTGATCATTTTAAACGAACATTCTAAGAACTTTTGTTCAAAACTTTGAGAGAATCTTACAAGAATGTTCTAAAATACTTTCCTGTTAGTTTATAACGGCATTTAAGCGCCGTGATCAACAAAGGTTCATAATTCCTTTTAATTTTCTAAAACCAAAGCTAATTGCTTGGAATCTGTATTATGAATAAGGTTTTTATAATCAAACACATTGTACACTAACAGAAAACAGTAGTCTGCTTTCTCTCTGTGTGTGTGTCTTTGTAGAACAGCATTATTGACATAGTTTGATCCATTGTTAATTACGTTAAGGTTTGTTGGAATGCCAACCCATTCAGCCATGAACCAGAATCATTATGTCAATAGAAACACAAACCGCTAAATATATTGTTATTGTACACAAAACCAGGAAATAATACACAGGTTTCAAAGCTCCTCTTCAACTGGACAACTAAACTTTCAGAAAGAAATCTGAACTGGTCATTAACTCTTATATACAGTTTATGTTGTGCATCTCTATTTGTGTTACAAGAACATCTTTTGTTCCTTACCGTTAAGGAGTGGTGAGTGTTACTTAATGGGAAGTGTGACAATGCAGTCAGAAAGTATCAGGACAACTATAACATTTACATGTAGTAATTGTTTGCAATTTGATATAACACTGTAGAAATGTTTGGGTGTCTTTGTCTAAAAGATTTTTCGACACACTCTGTACAGTATTTGTATTTTTTTGTGTATTTCTTTAAAATATTTTTTTTTTCACTAGTGACTCATTATGAGAACCTGTTTTATTAGTAAAATTTAATGAGTAGGTGGAGTTTAAGAGCAGTTTATCAAGTCTGTGTAGTGAGTACATTATGACTACATGTTTGGCTGCTTTTCTGGCATTAGGTTTAGTAGCAAAAAAACGTGAAAGATGTTTCAGTGTATTACCTTTATTGGGCTGACTTTACTGATTGGTGGATCAATACCAACAGGTAAGATGTCTATTTATATTATTTATATTTGATTTTTGAGATGTATATGGAAGTATAATGATAACTACAGTCTACGATGCATATATGTATGTGTGTGTGTGCAGATAATGTAAGTGAACTAAATCTTATACAGTATATAGTTTAAAAAAAAATAGTAATATACTGAGAGATATGATAGGTTTTATTTGGGAATATATCTGTTTTCAATAGCTTTACCATTTCTGAATAATCTATGTATTTTTGTCAAACATAAAATTAATACAATTTGTTATTTGAAGAAATGTTAATTCTGAGAACAATCTGAATACTGACAATGTGCACATCTTTTTCACTTATTTATTTGAAATAGTGAAATGTACAACCCGAATTCCGGAAAAGTTGGGACGTTTTTTAAATTTTAATAAAATGAAAACTAAAAGACTTTCAAATCACATGAGCCAATATTTTATTTACAATAGAACATAGATAACATAGCAAATGTTTAAACTGAGAAAGTTTACAATTTTATGCACAAAATGAGCTCATTTCAATTTTGATTTCTGCTACAGGTCTCAAAATAGTTGGGACGGGGCATGTTTACCATGGTGTAGCATCTCCTTTTCTTTTCAAAACAGTTTGAAGACGTCTGGGCATTGAGGCTATGAGTTGCTGGAGTTTTGCTGTTGGAATTTGGTCCCATTCTTGCCTTATATAGATTTCCAGCTGCTGGAGAGTTCGTGGTCGTCTTTGACGTATTTTTCGTTTAATGATGCGCCAAATGTTCTCTATAGGTGAAAGATCTGGACTGCAGGCAGGCCAGGTTAGCACCCGGACTCTTCTACGACGAAGCCATGCTGTTGTTATAGCTGCAGTATGTGGTTTTGCATTGTCCTGCTGAAATAAACAAGGCCTTCCCTGAAATAGACGTTGTTTGGAGGGAAGCATATGTTGCTCTAAAACCTTTATATACCTTTCAGCATTCACAGAGCCTTACAAAACATGCAAGCTGCCCATACCGTATGCACTTATGCACCCCATACCATCAGAGATGCTGGCTTTTGAACTGAACGCTGATAACATGCTGGAAGGTCTCCCTCCTCTTTAGCCCGGAGGACACGGTGTCCGTGATTTCCAACAAGAATGTCAAATTTGGACTCGTCTGACCATAAAACACTATTCCACTTTGAAATAGTCCATTTTAAATGAGCCTTGGCCCACAGGACACGACGGCGCTTCTGGACCATGTTCACATATGGCTTCCTTTTTGCATGATAGAGCTTTAGTTGGCATCTGCTGATGGCACGGCGGATTGTGTTTACCGACAGTGGTTTCTGAAAGTATTCCTGGGCCCATTTAGTAATGTCATTGACACAATCATGCCGATGAGTGATGCAGTGTCGTCTGAGAGCCCGAAGACCACGGGCATCCAATAAAGGTCTCCGGCCTTGTCCCTTACGCACAGAGATTTCTCCAGTTTCTCTGAATCTTTTGATGATGTTATGCACTGTAGATGATGAGATTTGCAAAGCCTTTGCAATTTGACGTTGAAGAACATTGTTTTTAAAGTTTTCCACAATTTTTTTACGCAGTCTTTCACAGATTGGAGAGCCTCTGCCCATCTTTACTTCTGAGAGACTCTGCTTCTCTAAGACAAAGCTTTTATAGCTAATCATGTTACAGACCTGATATCAATTAACTTAATTAATCACTAGATGTTCTCCCAGCTGAATCTTTTCAAAACTGCTTGCTTTTTTAGCCATTTGTTGCCCCCGTGCCAACTTTTTTGAGACCTGTAGCAGGCATTAAATTTTAAATGAGATAATTAAGTGGATAAAAGTGTATAATTTCTCAGTTTAAACATTTGCTACGTTATCTATGTTCTATTGTGAATAAAATATTGGCTCATGTGATTTGAAATTCCTTTAGTTTTCATTTTATTAAAATTTAAAAAACGTCCCAACTTTTCCGGAATTCGGGTTGTAATAGTAAAATGCTGGTAGTTTTTATTTGACAAATTAAATGATGTTTTATAAGAATAGTATGAGTCATAACATATACAGTACATGTAAACATATGTAAACATCAAAGAATAAGAAAAACACTATGCAAAAAAAATTTGTACACTTGTGGTGCTGCTCAAGTATCACTATTACTATTGCGTATTGTTGAAATATCTAATTGTTACAAATTCTGCTTCTTTATTATATCAGATATTATACTTTTTTATACTATTGAACTTGTGCATGTAATAGAGCAAAATAAATAAAAATGCTTAATTGTAAAAATGGCATGAATAACTGTTAAACTGCATTAATTTTAAGTACTATAAATAATTAAAAAGCAAAAAAAAAGCAAATGCAGTGATAAAAAAGTAATAATAATAGCATACAAATTGTTATTTATATAAGTTTATATCATAGTAACATATTTACCATAGTAACATAGTAAACACCAGGAACAGGTACAATAGAAATTTATATATATATATATATATATATATATATATATATATATATATATATATATATATATATATATATATATATATGTCACAGTGTCTGGGTTGTGTTCTCTGGGGTTCCACTAGATGTCCTCCTTTCTCACGGTGTCTGTCACCTTATCACTTCCTGTTCCCTTATTTGGTCACCTTCCTCCTTGTTGAGTAATTGATTGTTCCCCACCTGTCTCCTGTTCCCTCATTATCCTTCTGTGTATATATACCCGGTCTGTCTGAGTCTCTGTTACGGAGTCCTTGTTTAATGTCTTATGATTATTCATGTCCATCAAATCAGTCTTGCCCTTGCCTTGTCTTCTTGTCTTGTTTTCATGTTTGGATTATGTTTGGTTTTGACCCCTGCCTGGACTGTTTACCCCTTTGGATAACCCTTTAATAAATGACTTACCTGCAATTGGTTCTCTCTCCGTGTTTCCAGTAACACCGATCGTGACAATATATATATATATATATATATATATACACACACCACTCTTGCCTTTTAATAATCATGATTTACAAATATAAATATATATATTCAAGGCTTAATGCACATCATTTTTGCAACTATCACATATTCAGCAGAGACTAATTTAATCTGTTGATCAGAAATCCGATCTGTGTGTCCAGTTTTTAGACAGCAAAAAGAGAAATGAAGCAGTATCTCATTGATTCAAGTTCTGCTATTTTCTTTTCTTTTACATCACCAGCTGCACAAACATCTATAACTGCATTAACAACTACCTCTGACACAAATTCTACAACAACTACAGAAACATCTACAGATCCACCAATAACAGAAACAACGTTTGCACCAACATCTACATCAGCAACTACATCTAACTCATCAACCACTGAATCAATATCTGAATTAATAACACCACCATCTACATCTCAATCAACAACATCTGCTCAAACATCTACATCTGAATCAACAACAACCACTGAAACAACATCTACATTAACTACAGAAACCTCTACATCTGAAACAACAACATCTCCCTCACCAGCCACTGAATCAACATCTGAATCAGAAACACCAACATCTACACTTCAGCCAATAACACCTACTCAAACATATACATCAGCAACAACAGCATCTACATCTGACACGCCAGAAACATCTACAATTCCAACAGCATCTACATCTGACGCACTAGAAACATCTACAATTCCAATAGCATCTACATCTGACACACCAGAAACATCTACAGTTCCAACAGCATCTACATCTGACGCGCCAGAAACATCTACAGTTCCAATAGCATCTACATCTGACACACCAGAAACATCTACAGTTCCAACAGCATCTACATCTGACACACCAGAAACATCTATAGTTCCACCAACATCAGCAACAACCTTTGCACCAACATCTACATCAACTACAACAACATATACATCTCACTCACCAACCACTGAATCAACATCTGAACCAACAACACTGCCATCTACACCCCAATCAACAACACCTGCTCAAACATCAACAGCTGAATCAACAACAACCATGGAGCCAGCATCTACATCGACTACAGAAATATCTACATCTGAAACAAATACATCTACAACTGACGCACCAACCACTGAATCAACATCTGAACCAACAACACCACCATCTACACTTCAATCAACAACACCTGGTCAAACATCAACATCTGAATCAACAACAACCACTGAACCAACATCTACATCAACTACAGAAACATCTACAGTTCCAACAGCATCTACATCTGACGCACTAGAAACATCTACAGTTCCAACAGCATCTATATCTGACGCGCCAGAAACATCTACAGTTCCAACAGCATCTACATCTGACGCACCAGAAACATCTACAGTTCCAACAGCATCTACATCTGATACACCAGAGACATCTACAGTTCCAACAGCATCTACATCTGATGCTCCAGAAACATCTACAGTTCCAACAACATCTACATCTGACATACCAGAAACATCTACAGTACCAACAGCATCTACATCTGACACACCAGAAACATCTACAGTTCCACCAACATCCGCAGCAACCTTTGCACCAACATCTACATCAACTACAAAAACATCTACATCTCACTCACCAATCACCGAATCAACATCTAAATCAACAAAACTAACATATACACCTCAATCAACAACACCTGCTCAAACACTTATATCTGATACAACAACAACCCGGGAACCAGCATTTACATCAACTACAGAAACATCTACATCTGAAACAACAACATCTACATCTGATGCACCAACCCCTGAATCAACATCTGAATCAACAACACCACCATCTACACCTCAATCAACAACACCTGCTCAAACATCAACATCTGAATCAACAACGACCACTGAACCAACAACTACATCAACTACAGAAACATCTAAAGTTCCATCAACAACAACAACAACCTTTGCACTAACATCCACGTCAGCTACAACAACATCTAAATCTCACTCACTAACCACTGAATCAACATCTGAACCAACAACACTGCCATCTACACCCCAATCAACAACACCTGCTCAAACATCAACAGCTGAATCAACAACAACCATGGAGCCAGCAACTACATCGCCTACAGAAACATCTACATCTGAAACAACAACATATACAACTGACACACGAACCACTGAATCAACATCTGAATCAACAACACCACCATCTACACTTCAATCAACAACACCTGGTCAAACATCAACATCTGAATTAACAACAACCACTGAACCAACATCTACATCAACTACCGAAACATCTACAGTTCCATCAACAACAACAACAACCTTTGCACCAACATCCACGTCAGCTACAACAACATCTACATCTCACTCACCAACCACTGAATCAACATCTGAACCAACAACACCGCCATCTACACCTCAATCAACTACACCTTCTCAAACATCAACAGCTGAATCAACAACAACCATGGAGCCAGCATCTATATCGACTACAGAAACATCTACATCTGAAACAACAACATCTACAACTGATGCACCAACCACTGAATTAACATCTGAATCAACAACACCACCATCTATACTTCATTCAACAACACCTGCTCAAACATCAACATCTGACTCAATAACAACCACTGATCCAACATCTATATCAACTACAGAAACATCTACAGTTCCAGCAACAACAGCAACATTTACATCAGCTACAACATCTACATCTGACTCACCAACCACTGAATCAACATCTGAATCAATAACTCTAACATCTTTACCTCAATCCACAACACTTGCTCAAACATCTACATCTGAATCAAGAACAACCACTGAACCAACATCTACATCAACTACAGAAACATCTAAAGTTCCATTAACAACAGCAACAACCTTTGCACCAACATCTACATCAGCTACAACAGCATCAACATCTCACTCACCAACCACTGAATCAACATCTGAATCTAAAACACCTATATCTACATCTGAAAAAACAACATCTGCATCTCACTCACCAACCACTGAATCAACATCTACATTGACTACAGAAACATCTAGATCAGCTACAACAACATTTACTTCTGACTCACCAACATCTACATCTGACGCACCAACCACTGAATCAACATCTAAATCAACAACACCACTATCTACAAGTCAATCAACAACACCTGCTCAAACATCAACAACTGACTCAATAACAACCACTGAACCACCTACAGTTCCAGCAACAACAGCAACAACTTTTGCACCAACATCTCCATCAGCTACAATAACATCTACATCTCACTCACCAACTACTGAATCAACATCTACATCGACTACAGAAACATCTCCATCAGCTACAAAAGCATCTACATCTGACTCACCCACCACTGAATCAACATCTGAATCAACAACACCACCATCTACACCTCAATTAACAACACCTGCTCCAAAATCAACATCTGAATCATCTAGAACCACTGAACCAATATATACATCAACTACAGAAACATCTACAGTTCCATCAACAACAGCAACAACCTTTGCACCAACAACTACATCAGCTACAACAGCATCTACATCTCACTCACCAACCACTGAATTAACATCTACATCGACTACAGAAACACCTCTATCAGCTACAACAGCATCTACATCTGACTCACCCAACACTGGATCAACATCTGAATCAACAACACCACCATCTACACCTCAATCAACAACACATGCTCCAACATCAACATCTGAATCAACTACGACCACTGAACCAACATATACATCAACTACAGAAACATCTACAGTTCCATCAACAACAGCAACAACCTTTGCACCAACAACTACATTTCACTCACCAACAACTGAATCAACATCTACATCAACTACAGAAATATCTACATCAGCTACAACAGCATCTACATCTCACTCACCAACCACTGAATCAACATCTGAATCAAGAACACCAGAATCTACACCTCAATCACCAACACTTGCTCAAACATCTACATCATCCACAACAGCATCTACATCTCAGTCACCAACCACTGAATCAACATCTCTAACATCAACACCTCAATCAACAATCCCTGCTCAAACATCTACAACTGATTCAACAACAACCATTGAAGCATCATATACATCGACTACAGAAACTTCTACATCTGAAACAACATCTTCATCTCACTCACCAGCCACTGAACCAACAACACCACCGTCTACATCTCAATCAACAACACCTGCTCAAACATCAACATCTGAATCAACAACAACTACGGAACCGGCATCTATATCAACTACAGAAACATCTACAGCTGAAACAACAACATCTACATCTGACACACCAACCACTGAATCAACATCTGAATCAACAACACCACTATCTACACGTCAATCAACAACACCTGCTCAAACATCAACATCTGACTCAATAACAACCACTGAACCACCTACAGTTCCAGCAACAACTTTTGCACCAACATCTCCATCAGCTACAACAACATCTATATCTCACTCACCAACCACTGAATCAACATCTGAATCAAACACACCAGAATCTACACCTCAATCAACAACACCTGCTCAAACATCTGCATCATCCTCAACAGCATCTACATCTTACTCACCAACCACTGAATCAACATCTGAATCAACATCTCTAACATCTACACCTCAACCAACAATATTTTCTCAAACATCTACATCTGAATCAACAACCACTGAACCAACATCTACATCAACTACAGAAACATCTACAGTTCCATCAATGACAGCAACAACCTTTGCATCAACATCTAAATCAGCTACAACGACATCTACATCTAATTCAACAACCACTGAATCAACATCTGAATCAACAACAACCACTGAATCAACATCTACATCAACTACAGAAACATCTACAGTTCCATCAATAACAGCAACAACCTTTGCACCGACATCTACATCAGCTACAACAGCATCTACATCGAACTCATCATCCACTGAATCAACATCTGAATCAACAACACCACCATCTACACCTCAATCAACAACACCTGCTCAAACATCAACATTTGAATCAATAACAACCACTGAACCAACATCTACATCAACTACAGAAGCATCTACAGTACCATTAACAACAGCAACAACCTTTGCACCAACATCTAAATCAGCTACAACAACATCTACATCTCACTCAACAACCACTGAATCAACATCTGAATCAACAACACCACTATCTACACGTCAATCAACAACACCTGCTCAAACATCAACATCTGACTCAATAACAACCACTGAACCACCTACAGTTCCAGCAACAACTTTTGCACCAACATCTCCATCAGCTACAACAACATCTATATCTCACTCACCAACCACTGAATCAACATCTGAATCAAACACACCAGAATCTACACCTCAATCAACAACACCTGCTCAAACATCTGCATCATCCTCAACAGCATCTACATCTTACTCACCAACCACTGAATCAACATCTGAATCAACATCTCTAACATCTACACCTCAACCAACAATATTTTCTCAAACATCTACATCTGAATCAACAACCACTGAACCAACATCTACATCAACTACAGAAACATCTACAGTTCCATCAATGACAGCAACAACCTTTGCATCAACATCTAAATCAGCTACAACGACATCTACATCTAATTCAACAACCACTGAATCAACATCTGAATCAACAACAACCACTGAATCAACATCTACATCAACTACAGAAACATCTACAGTTCCATCAATAACAGCAACAACCTTTGCACCGACATCTACATCAGCTACAACAGCATCTACATCGAACTCATCATCCACTGAATCAACATCTGAATCAACAACACCACCATCTACACCTCAATCAACAACACCTGCTCAAACATCAACATTTGAATCAATAACAACCACTGAACCAACATCTACATCAACTACAGAAGCATCTACAGTACCATTAACAACAGCAACAACCTTTGCACCAACATCTAAATCAGCTACAACAACATCTACATCTCACTCAACAACCACTGAATCAACATCTGAATCAACAACAACCACTGAACCAACATCTACATCAACTACAGAAACATTTACAGTTCCATCAATGACAGCAAAAACATTTGCACCAACATCTACATCAGCTACAACAGCATCTACATCGAACTCTTCATCCACTGAATCAACATCTGAATCAATAACACCACCATCTACACCTCAATCAACAACACCTGCTCAAACATCTACATCTGATTCAACAACAACCACAGAACCAGCATCTACATTGACTACAGAAACATCTACATCTAAAACAACAACATCTACATCTGATGCACCAACCACTGAATCAACATCTGAATCATCAACACCACCATCTACACCTCAATCAACAACACCTGCTAAAACATCAACATCTGAATCAACAACAACCACTGAACCAACATCTACATCAACTACAGAAACATCTACAGTTCCATCAACAACAGCAACAATCTTTGCACCAACATCTACACCAGCTACAACAACATCTAGGTCTCAGTCAACAACCACTGAATCAACATCTACATCGACTACAGAAACATCGACATCAGCTACAACAGCATCTGCATCTCACTCACCAACCACTGAATCAACATCTGAACCAACAACACCAGAATCTTCACCTCAGTCAACAACACCTGCTCAAACATCTACATCAGCCACAACAGCATCTACATCTCAGTCACTAACCACTGAATCAACATCTGAATCAACAACTCTAACATCTACACCTCAATCAACAACACCTGCTCAGACATCTACATCTGCTTCAACAACCACAGAACCAGCATCTACATCGACTACAGAAACACCTACATCTGAAACAACAAAATCTAAATCTGACACACCAACCACTGAATCAACATCTGAATCAACAACTCTAACATCTACACCTCAATCGACAACACCTGCTCAGACATCTACATCTGCTTCAACAACCACAGAACCAGCATCTACATCAGCTACAACAACATCTACATCCACTACAACAACATCTACATCTCACTCACTGACCACTGAATCAACATTCGAATCAACATCTCTCACATCTAAACCTCAATCAACAACACCTGCTCAAACATCTACATCTAAATCAACAACAACCACTGAACCAACATCTACATCAACTACAGAAAAATCTACATCAGCTACAACAACATCTACATCTCTCTCACCTACCATTAAATCAACATCTGTATCTGCAACTCTAACATCTACACCTCAATCAACAGCATCTGCTCAAATATCTACATCTGAATCAACAATCACTGATTCAACATCTACATCAACTAAGGAAACATCTACATCTGAAACAAAAACATCTACATCTCACTCACCAACCACTGAATCAACATCTGAATCAACAATTCTAACATCTACACCTCAATCAACAACACCTGCTCAATCTTCTACATCTCACTCACTTACCACTGAATCATCATCTAAATCAACAACAACCACTGAACCAACCTCTACATCAACTACAGAAACATCTAGAGTTACAGCAACAACAACCTTTGCACCAACATCTACATCAGCTACAACAACATTTATATCTCACTTGCCAACCACCAAATCAACATCTGAATCAACAACGCCACCATCTACACCTCAATCAATAACATCTACCTCTGAATCAACAACAATCCCTGCAGCAACATCAACATCCTCAGCTTCATCAGCAACAACCCCTGCACCAACACCTACATCAGCTATAACAATATCTACAGCTTTATCAACAAAAACCCCTACACCAACATCTACATCAGCTACAAGAAGATCTACAGCTCAGTCAACAACATCATCATCAACAATCACTGCACCAACATCTACAATTTATTCAACAAAATCCACCACACCATATACACCTGAATTAACAACAACAATTGAATCAGCATTTACATCAAGCTCTATAGCTTTATCAGCAACAACCCCTGCACCAACATCTGCATCAACTACAGGAACATATACAGATCCTTTAACAACAGCAATAACCCATGCGCCAACATCCAAATCAACTACAGCAACATCTACTATTCCATCAACAACAGCAACAAACCTTGCACAGACATCTAAATCAACTACAGGAACATCTACAGTTCCATCAACAACAGCAACAAACCCTGCACCAACAATTAAATCAACTACAGGAACATCTACGGTTCCATCAATAACAGCAACAACCCCTGCACTAACATTTAAATCAACTACAGGAACATCTACAGTTACATCAACAACAGCAAAAAACGTTGCACCAACATCTACATCAGCTACAACAACATCTGCATCTCACTCACCCACCACTGAATCAACCTTTACATCAACTACAGGAACATCTACAGTTCCATCAACAACAGCAACAACCCCTGCACCAACATTTACATCAGCTACAACAACATCTGCATCTCACTCACCCACCACTGAATCAACATCTAAATCAAATACAGGAACATCTACAGTTCCATCAACAACAGCAACTGTCCCTGCACTAACATCTAAATCAACTACAGGAACATCTACAGTTCCATCAACAACAGCAACAACCCCCGGACCAACATTTACATCAGCTACAACAACATCTGCATCTCACACACCCACCACTGCACCAACATCTACATCAACTACAGGAACATCTACAGTTCCATCAACAACAGCAACAACCCCTGCACCAACATCTAAATCAACTACAGGAACATATACATTTCCATCAACAAGAGCAACAACCCCTCCACTAATATCTAAATCAACTACAGGAACATCCACAGTTCCATCAACAACAGCAACAACCCCTGCACCAACATCTAAATCAACTATTGGAAAATCTACAGTTCCATCAACCACAGCAACAACCCCTGCACCAACATCTACATCAGCTACAACAACAACAGCATCTCACTCATCCACCACTGAATCAACATCTGCATCAACTACAGGAACATCTAAAGTTCCATCAACAACAGCAACAACCCCTGCACCAACATCTACATCAACGACAGGAACATCTACAGTCCAATCAACATCAGCAACAATATTTGCACCAACTCCTACATCAGCTACAACAACAACAGCATCTCACTCATCCACCACTGAATCAACATCTACATCAACTACAGGAACATCTTCTGTTCCATCAAGAACAGCAACAACCCCGGCACCAACATCTACATCAACAACAGGAATGTCAACAGTTCAAACAACATCAGCAACAATCTTTGCACCAACACCTACATCAGCTACAACAACATCTTCATCTCACTCATTCACTACTGAATCAACCTCTACATCAACTACAGGAACAGTTGCAGTTCCATCAACAACAGCAACTTTCCCTGCACTGAAATCTAAATCAACTACAGGAACATCTACAGTTCCATCAACAACAGCAACGACCTTTGCACCAACACCTACATCAGCAACAACAACATCTGCATCTCACTTACCCACCTTTGAATCAACATCTACATCAACTACAGGAAGATCTACAGTTATATCAACAACAGCAACAACCCCTGCACCAACATTTATATCAGCTACAGGAACATCTACAGTTCCATCAACAACAGCAACAACCTTTGCACCTGCACCAACATCAGCTACAACAACATCTGCATCTCACTCACCCACCACTGAATCAAGATCTACATCAACTACAGGAACATCTACAGTTCCGTCAACAACAGCAACAACCATTGCACAAACACCTACATCAGCTACAACAACATCTGCATCTCACTCACCCACCACTAAATCAACATCTACATCAACTACAGAAACATCTACAGTTCCATCAACAACAGCAATAACCCCTGCACCAACATCTACATCAACTATAGGAACATCTTCAGTTCCATCAACAACAGCAACAAGCCCTGCACTAAAATCTAAATCAACTACAGGAACATCTACAGTTCCATCAACAACAGCAACGACCTTTGCACCAACACCTACATCAGCAAAAACAACATCTGCATCTCACTTACCCACCTTTGAATCAACATCTACATCAACTACAGGAACATATACAGTTCCATCAACAACAGCAACAACCCCTGCACCAACATCTAAATCAACTACAGGAACATATACATTTCCATCAACAAGAGCAACAACCCCTCCACTAATATCTAAATCAACTACAGGAACATCCACAGTTCCATCAACAACAGCAACATCCTTTGCACCAACATCTGAATCAACTACAGGAACATCTACAGTTCCATCAACAACAGCAACAACCCCTGCATCAACATCTAAATCAATTACAGGAACATCTGCATTTCCATCAACAACCCCTTCACCAACATTTACATCAGCTACAACAACACCTGTATCTCACTTACCCACCACTGAATCAACATCTACATCTACTACAGGAACATCTACAGTTCCATCAACAACAGCAACAACCCCTGCACCAACATCTAAATCAACTATTGGAAAATCTACAGTTCCATCAACCACAGCAACAACCCCTGCACCAACATCTACATCAGCTACAACAACAACAGCATCTCACTCATCCACCACTGAATCAACATCTGCATCAACTACAGGAACATCTAAAGTTCCATCAACAACAGCAACAACCCCTGCACCAACATCTACATCAACGACAGGAACATCTACAGTTCAATCAACATCAGCAACAATATTTGCACCAACTCCTACATCAGCTACAACAACAACAGCATCTCACTCATCTACCACTGAATCAACATCTACATCAACTACAGGAACATCTTCAGTTCCATCAAGAACAGCAACAACCCCGGCACCAACATCTACATCAACAACAGGAATGTCAACAGTTCAAACAACATCAGCAACAATCTTTGCACCAACACCTACATCAGCTACAACAACATCTGCATCTCACTCATCCACCACTGAATCAACCTCTACATCAACTACAGGAACAGTTGCAGTTCCATCAACAACAGCAACTTTCCCTGCACTAAAATCTAAATCAACTACAGGAACATCTACAGTTCCATTAACAACAGCAACGACCTTTGCACCAACACCTACATCAGCAACAACAACATCTGCATCTCACTTACCCACCTTTGAATCAACATCTACATCAACTACAGGAAGATCTACAGTTATATCAACAACAGCAACAACCCCTGCACCAACATTAATATCAGCTACAGGAACATCTACAGTTCCATCAACAACAGCAACAACCTTTGCACCAGCACCAACATCAGCTACAACAACATCTGCATCTCACTCACCCACCACTGAATCAAGATCTACATCAACTACAGGAACATATACAGTTCCGTCAACAACAGCAACAACCATTGCACAAACACCTACATCAGCTACAACAACATCTGCATCTCACTCACCCACCACTAAATCAACATCTACATCAACTACAGAAACATCTACAGTTCCATCAACAACAGCAATAACCCCTGCACCAACATCTACATCAACGACAGGAACATCTAAAGTTCTATCAACATCAGCAACAATATTTGCACCAACACCTAAATCAGCTACAACAACATCCGCATCTCACTCATCCACCACTGAATCAACATCTACATCAACTATAGGAACATCTTCAGTTCCATCAACAACAGCAACAAGCCCTGCACTAACATCTACATCAACTACAGGGACATCTACAGTTCCATCAACAACAGCAACTGTCCCTGCACTAACCTCTAAATCAACTACAGGAACATCTAAATTTCCATCAACAACAGCAACACCCTTTGCACCAACACCTACATCAGCCACAACAACATCTGCATCTCACTCACCAACCACTGAATCAACATCTTCATCAACTACAGGAAGATCTACAGTTCCATCAACAACAGCAAAAACCCCTGCACTAACATCTACATCAACTACAGGAACATCTACAGTTCCATCAACAACAGCAACAACCCCTGCAGTAATATCTAAATCAGCTACAGGAACATCTACAGTTCCATCAACAACAGCAACAACCTTTGATTCAACATCTAAATTAACTACAGGAACATCTACAGTTCCATCAACAACAGCAACAGCAATGACCCCAGCAGCAACATTAAAATCAACTACAGGAATATCTTCAGTTCCATCAACAACAGCAACGACCCTTGCACTAACATCTAAATCACCTACAGGAACATTTACAGTTCCATCAACAACAGCAACGACCCCTACACCAACATCTACATCGGCTAGAACAACATCTTCATCTCATTCAGCCACCAATGAATCAACATCTACATCAACTACAGGAATATCTACAGTTCCATCAACAAAAGCAACAACCCCTGCACTAACATCTACATCAACTACAGGAACATCTACAGTTACATCAACAACAGCAACTGTCCCTGCGCTAACCTCGAAATCAACTACACAAACATCTACATTTCCATCAACAACAGCAACACCCTTTGCACCAACACCTACATCAGACACAACAACATCTGCATCTCACTCACCCACCACCGAATCAACATCTTCATCAACTACAGGAACATCTACAGTTCCATCAAGAACAGCAACAACCCTTGATTCAACATTTAAATCAGCTACAGAAACATTTACAGTTCCATCAATAACACCAACAACAACGACCCCAGCAGCAAAATCAAAATCAACTACAGGAACATCTTCAGTTCCATCAACAACAGAAACGACCCTTGCACTAACATCTAAATCAACTACAGGAACATTTACAGTTACATCAACAACAGCAACGACCCCTACACGAACATCTACATCGGCTACAACAACATCTGCATCTCACTCACCCACCAATGAATCAACATCTACATCAACTACAGGAACATCTACAGTTCTATCAACAACAGCAAAAACCCCTGCAGTAATATCTAAATCAACTACAGGAACATCGCCACTTCCATCAACAACAGCAGCAACCCCTGCACCAACATCTAAATCAACTACAGGAACATCTTCAGTTACATCAACAACAGCCATGACCCCTCCAACAACATCTAAATCAACTACAGGAACATCTATAGTTCCATCAACGACAGCAACAACCCCTGCACCAACATCCAATTCAACTACAGGAACATCTTCAGTTACATCAACAACAGCCATGACCCCTCCAACAACATCTAAATCAACTACAGGAACATCTATAGTTCCATCAACGACAGCAACAACCCCTGCACCAACATCCAAATCAACTACAGGAACATCTACAGTTCCTTCAACAACAGCAACAACCCCTGCACCAACAACTTCGAGATCAACTGCATCAACATTGATATCAACTGCATTAACTTCTACTCGAACACCAACACCTACTTCTCAAATGACAACTCAAGTTATATCTACAACTCAACCAGCAAGCCAATCAACATCTTCATCTCCAGATGTTGTCCCACAAAGTAATCAAAGATGTTTTACCTGATAATGCATTTTTTGCATGAATCTCCATTCAGAGTTTGTTTTTAGTTTTATTCACATATGCTAATATGAATCTAATTGGTGTTTTCATTTTATAGATATGACATCATTTGCATATGCAACTTTCAAATTGAGATCCTCCGTTGAGCTTAGCAATGATGAAATCATTACTTATATTGAAAAGGTAAGCTGTTGTTTTCTACTTATTTTTTTTTTTGCCTAATTGTAAGCATTGACGTTATCGAAATGTTGAAGAATTAAAAACTAAATATTTCAAGCAATCAGTACATATAAATAAATAAACAAGTCAAGCAATTACAATGGAAAGTGATGTAGCCACAGCAGGAAAAAAAACAACTCTCTTAAAGACTTTAGAATGTGTCTTTTGGCTGACAGTAGAATCACCTGCAGCTACAAGTCTAAAATGCATGGCATGTCAGCTGAAAGACTATTCTTAAATATTCATATTACTGCTGACAAGACAAAGTATTGGTATGGGTATAAGTATGGGTAATAATGATGACTAACTTTGAACGAGAAAAAAATAATAATGAACAAGCATGGCAGAGCAACAGTTAAAAAAGGCATCTGAAATCAATTATTATTATTTATTTATTTTTTACTTTCAGCCTGACTTGTACCTACATGTTGTATTAATTTCCAATATTTACAAGAAAAAAATATCTGGCTAGCATTAATAATTAGATATAGAAGCTGTTTTTTATTATTATTTTGGGGCTAAATTAACAAATATTATTTTATAATTATTTTTGTTTTTTTTTTTGTTTTTTTTGCAGTTTGTCAAGCACTTACAAGCAAACGGGACCATAAAGATTACTGTGAAGAAATCAAGAAAATTGTTGGCCTAAGGAATGTGATGGAAAACAACTCTGACAATTTCTTTCTCAGTTAGATTGACCAACATAACATTACTTATTTTGCTAAGGTTAATCTTGAAGGAATAGTTTACCCAAAACATTTTATTTACTGAAAATGTACTCACCCTCAGGCCACCAAAGAGGTAGATGAGTTTGTTTTTTCATCTGAACAGATTTGGAGATACTGATCATTATTGACTCACATAAGCTACATCTTGGATTGCCTTAGCTTGAGTACATTTTCAGCAAATTATCCATTTTGGGAAATCTACTTAAATCTACCTTGAAAAAGGTGAAGCTTGTAGAAACTTGGCAGTTATCCAGATAGCTACTCAATTGAATTAACCAGAGTGAGCCATGGGGAACTTTCAAGAATAAATAAACTTGGCAGTGACGTATCAGTTAATTTTCTCAAATATATTTGCATTTAAAACTAATTTAATTCAAATAGATTGAATGGCCTATAGTTCACCAAAGAATCTCTGCTTCTTTAAATCTATTCTCTTCTACAGCTATTTCATCAAGATTATTAAGAAACATAGATGACAGATTAAAATGACAAGATTATAGATGCCAATGATATCGATTACAAATCCATCAAGCTCCCCCTCTTAAATAACTAGGGTATACAGTCAATAGTATACAGAGAATGACTGATTACATGATGTTTCCTCATACTGAAATTTTGATGCAAGTTTTGTTAATGACTTGCAACATGTTGTAGCCACTCTGATTTATAAAATAAATTAGTAGATAAAAGTTACAAGAAGACGCAACTCATTTGGCACATTTTGCATTCAAAAACGATTCTGCTGATTACAGTTGGAGCTGAGGGTCTTCTTTTGTGAAGAAAATTTGAATGAAAACAAACGTCTTAATGCATAAATATTACTATTAACATATAAAAGTTAGACAGCTGAGACAATTTAACAAGTTTCACAAACATCTGATGATCAGAATGAGAAATTAAATAATGAGTCCCCTTTTTTATCAAAAAAACAAACCACAAAAATAAATCTCACTGAACTCTTAGGGACATTCTCTGAGAACCTGTTATATTAGTACGAATGAACTGGTGGGTGGAGTTCAATGACAAGTTTTAGTTTGATGTCAAACACATCAGTCTTCAGTCATTTTACAGGCAGAAGAAGAGGATTTATCTTTATATTTGCATTACTCATGTTAGGTTGCTTCTCAGAGGTTGTTTTTCTGGTATTAGGTTTGGTAGCAAAAACCCCGAAAGATGTTTCGATTTATTATATTTATTGAATTGGCTTTACTGATTGGTAGATCAATACCAACAGGTAAGACGTCTATTTAAATCTCAATATTTAAATCTGCAAAAATTGAATTAAATAAATATGTGTGTATATATTACTCATTTATTATTATGCATATAGTGTGCTTTATATAAGTGAACAATATCAGGGTCATGAAAATGTTTATAAATAGGAATATATTGTGTCCTGATATGATCAATTTTATTTAGCAATATAGAAAATCTGTTCTACTTTACCATTTTGAATAATCTATGTATTTTTGTAAAAACATAGAAACAAATACCATCAAGTTGTTAGTTACAAAGAAGAAGAAAAAAAGTTTTTAATATAACTCTGCACGTGATTTAAACAGTAAAAGTCTGTAAATATGCTACATTAAAAAACTGTAAATTGCTTAACAGTAACTTGGCATATTATATACAGTGAATAACTGTCATTACATTCATTGTAATTTTACAGAGAAATATGGAAGCAAAAAAAGAATGTCATTGTATAATTTACAGTGAAAAAAACATATTATTGATATTCCCAGAATTCCCTGCATGTCTCTTCACATTAGATGTGTACACGAGGGTTTTATCTTACATCAGATGTTGTAAAATAAATGTTTATTGCATTTTTAGTGTTTTCTCGTGGTGGTGGTGTTTAGTGTTTGTGTGAATGACACTGTGCATCTTCTATGTATTAATATTTCCCTTCTCAGTTTGTAGTTTGACTTTCACATCACCACCTGTTTTGGTGGTTATCATTGTATTATAATCAAAACAGGTATTAGTACTTTAAATAGGTCAGTATATTAACATTAAATCAACAAATGAAATACTTTATTATTTTTGCTGTGAATTCAAGCTAAAAATCGTGTCACTTGCAAAACGTGAGCAGAATAAACACAGAAATTCAGCAGTGAAACTGCTCCTTGCAAAAGTATCTGCAATACAATTGGCCAAACACCACACTACCCCAAGTGGACACACTGAAAGTATAAAACCCCCGCTTTAAAAGTTCCTATTCATAAAACCACATAATAACTGGTATAAACTAAGACATTAATATCACAACAGTTAAACGGTTACACAACAAAACACTAAACACAAAGCAGCAGTGCAGTCATACTGATGTACATTCGTCTTCAACCAAGGTGCTGGAAACCCCTGGAGGTATAGTTACACCTGCTGAACATAACAAAGATGACCTACATTACACTCATAAAAACACATGACAACCTCCCATCATACATACCGAGAGAGAATTCCAATGTAGCAAAACGCATGGTTCCTAACCACACGAGACCATGGCTGCTAGCATGCTGATGAACAAAAGACAACAATAAAACCCCTTTATAAAAAGCAAATCCTCTTCTCAGAATTGGGAAACTAACCTGAAAAAGGCCTACTTGCGACACCAACAGGAAGATGCAACAAACCCTATCCTTTGTCCATGACTTTCCACAATGATCTAGTACCAAGGATGATGCATCTTGAGTAATCAAACCATTCCTTTTTTAATAGGATCAATCCCAACACTGGTAGGTTCTTTGGATTTAAACCATTTTAACCAATGACGAATGATTAGGAACACTGATAGGTTCCCAGGCTGGCATGACGTCAACCAATCATATCTGGGCTAATACCTTACCCTGCTACACACAGCTCATTACTAAATTGTTCGTTACTAAAGGGACATTAGGCTGTTGTAGCTGTTCCCACATGATCAGTTTCATAACAGTTCATGATAGCTGGTGATCCATCGGGAACTAGATAAGAGCAGAATGGATTTATGTACAACCCGAATTCCGGAAAAGTTGGGATGTTTTTTAAATTTTAATAAAATGAAAACTAAAGGAATTTCAAATCACATGAGCCAATATTTTATTCACAATAGAACATAGATAACGTAGCAAATGTTTAAACTGAGACATTTTACACTTTTATCCACTTAGTTAGCTAATTTAAAATTTAATGCCTGCTACAGGTCTCAAAAAAGTTGGCACGGGGGCAACAAATGGCTAAAAAAGCAAGCAGTTTTGAAAATATTCAGCTGGGAGAACATCTAGTGATTAATTAAGTTAATTGATATCAGGTCTGTAACATGATTAGCTATAAAAGCTTTGTCTTAGAGAAGCAGAGTCTCTCAGAAGTAAAGATGGGCAGAGGCTCTCCAATCTGTGAAATTGTGGAAAACTTTAAAAACAATGTTCCTCAACGTCAAATTGCAAAGGCTTTGCAAATCTGATCATCTACAGTGCACAACATCATCAAAAGATTCAGAGAAACTGGAGAAATCTCTGTGCGTAAGGGACAAGCCCGGAGACCTTTATTGGATGCCCGTGGTCTTCGGGCTCTCAGACGACACTGCATCACTCATCGGCATGATTGTGTCAATGACATTAATAAATGGGCCCAGGAATACTTTCAGAAACCACTGTCGGTAAACACAATCCGCCGTGCCATCAGCAGATGCCAACTAAAGCTCTATCATGCAAAAAGGAAGCCATATGTGAACATGGTCCAGAAGCGCCGTCGTGTCCTGTGGGCCAAGGCTCATTTAAAATGGACTATTTCAAAGTGGAATAGTGTTTTATGGTCAGACGAGTCCAAATTTGACATTCTTGTTGGAAATCACGGACACCGTGTCCTCCGGGCTAAAGAGGAGGGAGACCTTCCAGCATGTTATCAGCGTTCAGTTCAAAAGCCAGCATCTCTGATGGTATGGGGTGCATAAGTGCATACGGTATGGGCAGCTTGCATGTTTTGGAAGGCTCTGTGAATGCTGAAAGGTATATAAAGGTTTTAGAGCAACATATGCTTCCCTCCAAACAACGTCTATTTCAGGGAAGGCCTTGTTTATTTCAGCAGGACAATGCAAAACCACATACTGCAGCCATAACAACAGCATGGCTTCGTCGTAGAAGAGTCCGGGTGCTAACCTGGCCTGCCTGCAGTCCAGATCTTTCACCTATAGAGAACATTTGGCGCATCATTAAACGAAAAATACGTCAAAGACGACCACGAACTCTTCAGCAGCTGGAAATCTATATAAGGCAAGAATGGGACCAAATTCCAACAGCAAAACTCCAGCAACTCATAGCCTCAATGCCCAGACGTCTTCAAACTGTTTTGAAAAGAAAAGGAGATGCTACACCATGGTAAACATGCCCCGTCCCAACTATTTTGAGACCTGTAGCAGAAATCAAAATTGAAATGAGCTCATTTTGTGCATAAAATTGTAAACTTTCTCAGTTTAAACATTTGCTATGTTATCTATGTTCTATTGTGAATAAAATATTTGCTCATGTGATTTGAAAGTCTTTTAGTTTTCATTTTATTCAAATTTAAAAAACGTCCCCACTTTTCCGGAATTCGGGTTGTAGATTTATGTATACATTTTTGTAGAGATTGTAATTCCTCTTTTGGTTGGATAAATAAAAATTTAGGTAGGAGAACCCCAGGGTTAACAAGGGTGTAAGGAAAAGTGCAGCTATTAACTACTTTGCTTATTTAATTATTTATTACTTAAATTGTAATTTTAAAAAAAAAATGAATAAGTTAAAATATTAATAACTTGAACTAACTTTATCGCTCGAGCTTCATTTAGAAGATGTACAAAAATAAAATTTTAACACGTTTAATGAAGGGTTATTCTCAAATCCAGTCAACATGTCAGACTGCAAGTGTTAACTAAACTAATAAAAACAAATCCAGTCAATACTGAGATCATTCCACATGTGCACGAACCATGAGTGACTTCACTGGAGAAACAGCAGCCCCATCTTGTTAAATTCACATCTCGGGTAAGTGCCACTAAATTCATCTTATTTTTTAGACTAATTTTATTGACAAAATAGTTTTGCGTGGATATTTAGAAGTGTTTTAAAAGCTGTATGTCGAAAGTAAAGTGAATATTTAAGTGTAGTTCATGTGTCAGGTAAGTTGCACTCAATAAATATTTGTACTTAGACTGAATTTATTAAAACGCATATATATTAAAAAGGTGTAAACAATTTATTTAAAACTAATATATTTGTACACAAACGTACAACATATATCCTCATAAAAACATAGAATAAGCATTGAATGAATTTTATATTTGTGGGAAAGGACTGTTTAAGTTAAGGGAACATGGTCTTTCATCTTGTTTAATCTGTACATGTCAAAAGCTGTTACTATAATAAATTTTAGGTTTAATTTTGGTGTGTTGTTAAAAAACATGAAGAGATTGTGCAGTCGTTCTCTCTTTATAAGCCATGTTGATGCTTGATGTGACTGAACCGAAATCTTTGAAACGTGCAATGCAAACCACAGTAATATGCTTATTTTAAGGTAACAGGGCGTGTTGAATGGATATTTGCATGTGCAAACTTAAAAGACAACATTAAACATGACTAACAACAAGCCATGATGAAATGTCGCTCTTTTTAAATGGAGCGAATTCAAAATTGCGATTCTGGTCTCGTGAATTGCATTTCAGAAGGGAGCTAGTCATTCCAAAAGGGGGTTGCAACTTCTGTTTCATCACAAATTTAATTAACTGATATTGGCATGTTGATAGGCATCATTAAATTTTTTAGATAAACTGTGTTTTTCTTTCTCCATCAGGGCGTGGTCAAAGGCTTTATCAGTGCTTCGTCATCATTGCAAGTTTTCAGATGCAACTTAGTCACTTCTTCCAAGGCACCAAACACTGGCATGTGACCAGACTGCTCGACTGCAAATACACAGTGTGTGTACTTTCAAGACTAAGTCTTTGTTGTTTTCATTGCAGGTGATATGTGTAAATGTTTAGAGATTTTATTGCAATTATAACATGCTTTATTGTTCTCAGCGGCATCTGCACTATTATTAGTGGTGAATGTAGCCAGCCAGATCCAGTCCGTAACCAGTCCAGATGGTGGAACAGCACATAGAGATGATCTCTACAGCCCTGAATGTCAGCGGAGACCATGACAGCTAGATGAGCCCCAGAGAATGATTCCCTCAGAAGACCTTGTCACTTAGATGGCCACCGGGACAAGACCACGGGAACCAGATGAGTCCTCTGCACATTCTGACTTTGCTGCAGCCTGGAATTAAACTGCTGGATTTGTTTGGCCAGAGAAGAACGATGGAGTTTTGGTTCCTTTTGTAAAGATTCTTTGACACAATCTGTATTGCAAAAAAGCGTTACATAAATAGCGGTGACTTGACTTTTGCCTAATTTTAAAGATGTAATTGTGAACCGTAGTAATATTTGTAAATATTTGTTGAACTTGAACTTGAACCTGTTTAGTCTTTTTTAAGTTCATTAAACTTCGCAAACATTTAGTTTAACTTGCTTAGACTTTTTTAAGTTCATTAAACAAATGTTTAAAATTTATTTTGCAGTTGTATTACAAATGTAATGTTTGGCACCTGGAGCATTTTAAAGGGATAGTTAATCCGTAAATGAAAATTTGCTGTTAATTTACTGACCATCAGGCCATCCCAGATGTCCGTGACTTTTTTTCTTTAGTAGAACAGTAAAGAAGATTTTTATCTGAAACAGTGATCCTTGGTGATTCATACACGCCACCTCAATGGCTGCAGTTTTTTGAGGGTCAAAAAAGCATACAGACAAGATCAAATTAATACCACAGAGTGACTGTTTCGATTCATAAGACCTCAATGTGTCATCAGGTGATTGGTAACCACTGGTAATCTGGTCTTGTCTTTATATGTTTTTTGGCTCGCAAAAACTGGCTTATACCAAAACTTATGAATTGGTATAGAATATTGTTTTGCCCAAAAACTCCTTTACTGTTCTACTGAATAAATAAGTCACCTACATTTTGGATGGCCTTAGGTCAGTTAACAGCAAATCTTCATTTTTGGGGTTAACTATTGTTTTAAGCCTGCATTTTTATAAAAGTTATAAATGCAGATTGTTTTTAAATAAAGGCTATTATGTATAAAACTAATTCAGTAAAAGTTAAGCCAACTAAAAAATATCAATTCAGTTAATAATTTGAAGAGAGAGAACTAGATACAATATATATATATATATATATATATATATATATATATATATATATATATATATATATATGAAACAGCTTGATTTTTTTTTCAATGTACCTATTGGCCATCAAGGATAATATAATCATGTTTCTGTAATGTAACTAGCCTTCAGTCACAGATGAAAATTACACATTTGTAGCACTGAAAATAACTTAGAACCATGTTCAAACAGAGTATCACAAACACTGAAAAACAATTTTTTTATAGGTCACATAGATGTTGCTTCCATTTTTGAATATTTCGACTATAGGTCACTATTATCTGCCATGTTTTTTCTCTTAACACTTCTTCTTTCTTCTTGTGCTGTTTTATTTTCATTTACATAATCAGCTGCACAAACAACAACTCCACCAGAATCAACAACTCTGTTAACAACAGTTGCACCCACCTCCGGAACAGCTACACCAACATCTACCACTCCATCAACAACTACTGCACCAAACTCAGAATCAACAGCACCAATATCTACCAATTCATCAACAACAACTGCACCAACATCTACCACTCCATCAACAACAACTGCACCAACAACAGCCACTCCATCAACAACAACTGCACCAGCCATTGGGGCATCAACAACAACTGCATCAAAATCTACCACTCCATCAACAACAACTCCACCAACAACAACCACTCCATCAACAACAACTGCACCAGCCATTGGGGCATCAACAACAACTGCACCAACATCTAAAACTCCATCAACAACAACTGCACAAACAACAACCACTCCATCAACAACAACTGCACCAACAACAACAACTGCACCAGCCATTACATCAACAGCACCAACATCTACCACTCCATCAACAACAACTGCACAAACATCAACCACTCCATCAACAACAACTGCACCAGCCATTACATCAACAGCACCAACATCAACCATTCCATCAACAACTACTGCACCAACATCAACCACAACCATTGGGTCATCAACAACAACTGCATCAACATCTAACTCTCCATCAACAACAACTGCACCAACATCATCCACTCCATTAACAACAACTGCACCAACATCTACCACTCCATCAACAACAACTGCACAAACATCAACCACTCCATCAACAACAACTGCACCAGCCATTACATCAACAGCACCAACATCTACCACTCCATCAACAACAACTGCACCAACATCTACCACTCCATCAACAACAAATGCACCAACATCTAACTCTCCATCAACAACTACTGCACCAACATCTAACACTCCATCAACAACTACTGCACCAACATCAACCACTCCTTCAACAACAACTGCACTAACATCAGCCACTCTATCAACAACAACTGCACCAACATTAACTACTCCATCAACAACAACTGCACCAACATCAACCCATCCATCAACAACAATTGCACAAGCAATTACATCAACAGCACCAACATCTACCACTCCATCAACAACTGCACCAACATCTATCACTCCATCAACTACTGCACCAGCCACAATATCAACGGCATCGACATCTACCACTCCATTAATAACAACTGTCCCAACATCAACAACTTTTTCAACAACAACTTCACCAACATCTACCTCTCAATCAACAACTGCACCAACAACAACCACTCCATCAAAAACAACTGCACCAGCAATGAAATCAATGGCATCAACATCTACCACTCCATCAACAACTGCACCATTATCAACAACTCCATCAACAACAACTTCACCAACAACCACTCCATCAACAACAACTGCACCAACATCTACAACTCCATCAACAACAACTACACCAAAATCAACCACTCTATCAACAACTACTGCAGCAACATCAACCACTCCATCAACAACAATGGCACCAGCCATTACATCAACAGCACCAACATCTACCACTTCATCAACAACTGTACCAACATCTAACACTCCATCAACAACTACTGCACCAACATCAACCACTCCTTCAACAACAACTGCACCAACATCAGCCACTCTATCAACAACAACTGCTCCAACATTAAATACTCCATCAACAACAACTGCACCAACATCAACCCATCCATCAACAACAATTGCACCAGCAATTACATCAACAGCACCAACATCTACCACTCCATCAACAACTGCACCAACATCTATCACTCCATCAACTACTGCACCAGCCACAACATCAACGGCATCGACATCTACCACTCCATTAATAACAACTGTCCCAACATCAACAACTTTTTCAACAACAACTTCACCAACATCTACCTCTCAATCAACAACAACTGCACCAACAACAACCACTCCATCAAAAACAACTGCACCAGCAATGACATCAATGGCATCAACATCTACCACTCCATCAACAACTGCACCATTATCTACAACTCCATCAACAACAACTACACCAAAATCAACCACTCTATCAACAACTACTGCAGCAACATCAACCACTCCATCAACAACAATGGCACCAGCCATTACATCAACAGCACCAACATCTACCACTTCATCAACAACTACTGCACCAGCCACAACATCAAAGGCATCGACATCTACCACTCCATCAATAACATCTGTCCCAACATCAACAACTTTGTCAACAACAACTGCACCAACATCTACCTCTCCATCAACAACAACTGCACCAACATCAACCACTCCATCAACAACAACTGCACCAACATCAACCACTCCATCAACAACAACTGCACCAACATCTACCACTCCATCAACAACAACTGCACCAGTCATTACATCAACAGCACCAATATCAACCATTCCATCAACAACTACTGCACCAACATCAACCACAACCATTGGGTCATCAACAACAAATACACCAACATCTAACTCTCCATTAACAACAACTGCACCAACATCAAGCACTCCATCAACAACAACTGCACCAGCCATTACATCAACAGCACCAACATCTACCACTCCATCAACAACAACTGCACAAACATCAACCACTCCATCATCAACAACTGCACCAGCCATTACATCAACAGCACCAACATCTACCACTCCATCAACAACAACTGCACCAACATCTACCACTCCATCAACAACAAATGCACCAACATCTAACACTCCATCAACAACTACTGCACAAACATCTAACACTCCATCAACAAATACTGCACCAACATTAACTACTCCATCAACAACTACTGCACCAACATTAACTACTCCATCAACAACAATTGCACCAGCCATTACATCAACAGCACCAACATCTACCACTCCATCAACAACTGCTCCAACATCTATCACTCCATCAACTACTGCACCAGCCACAACATCAACGGCATCGACATCTACCACTCCATTAATAACAACTGTCCCAACATCAACAACTTTTTCAACAACAACTTCACCAACATCTACCTCTCAATCAACAACAACTGCACCAACATCAACCACTCCATCAACAACAACTGCACCAACATCAACCACAACCATTGGGTCATCAACAACAACTACACCAACATCTAACTCTCCATCAACAACAACTGCACCAACATCAACCACTCCATCAACAACAACTGCACCAGCCATTACATCAACAGCACCAACATCTACCACTCCATCAACAACAACTGCACAAACATCAACCACTCCATCAACAACAACTGCACCAACATCATCAACTCCTTTTACAACAACAGCACCAACATCTATCACTCCATCAACAACAACTGAACCAGCCACAACATCACTGGCATCAACACCTACCACTCCATCAACAACTGCACTATCATCTACCACTCCATCAACAACAACTGTACCAACAAAAACCACTCCATCAACAACAACTGCACCAGCCAATACATCGACAGCGCCAACAACATCATCAACTCCTTTTACAACAACAGCACCAACATCTATCACTCCATCAACAACAACTGAACCAGCCACAACATCACTGGCATCAACACCTACCACTCCATCAACAACTGCACTATCATCTACCACTCCATCAACAACAACTGTACCAACATCTACCACTCCCTCAACAACAACTGCAGCAACATCAACCACTCCATCAACAACTATAACACCAGTCACAACATCATTGGCATCAACATTTACCACTCTATCAACATCTACCACTTCATCAACAACAACTGCACCAACATCAACCACTCGATCAAGAACAACTGTACCAACATCAACCACTCCATCAACAACAAATGCACCAACATCTACCACTCCATCAACAACAACTGCACCAACATCTACCACTCCATCAGCAACAACTGCACCAACAACAACCACTCCATCAACAAAAACTGCACCAGCCATTGGGTCATCAACAACAACTGCACCAACATCTACCACTCCATCAACAACAACTGCACCAACAACAACCAATCCATCAACAACAACTGCACCAGCCATTACATCAACAGCACCAACATCAACCACTCCATCAACAACAACTGCACCAACATCTACCACTCCATCTACAACAATTGCACCAGCCACAACATCACTGGCATCAACACCTACCACTCCATCAACAACTGTAGCAACATCAACAACAACTGCACCAGCCATAACATCAACGGCACCAACATCAACCACTCTATCAACAACAACTGCAAAAACATCTACAACTCCATCAACAACTATAACACCAGTCACAACATCAACGGCATCAACATCAACTGCACCAACATCTACCACTCCATCAACAACAACTGCACCAACAACAACCAATCCATCAACAACAACTGCCCCAACAACAACCACTCCATCAACAACAACTGCACCAGTCATTACATCAACAGCACCAATATCAATCACTCTATCAACAACAACTGCAAAAACATCTACAACTCCATCAACAACTATAACACCAGTCACAACATCAACCACTCCATCAACAACAACTGCACCAACATCTCCCACTCCATCAACAACAACTTTACCAACATCAAGCCTTTTGTCAACAACAGTTGCACCAGCCACAACATCATTGGAATCAACATATACCACTCCACCAATAACAACTGTCACAACATTAACAACTTTGTCAACAACAACTGCACCAACATCTACCGCTTCATCAACAACAACTGCACCAACATCAGCCACTCTGTCAAAAATAGATGCAAATGCCACAACATCAAATTCACCAAGATTTACCAGTCAACCATCAACTGCACCAACATTTACCACTCTACCAGCAACTGCTGCACCAAGCTCAATGTCAACTGCACCAACGTCTACCATTCCATCAACAATAACTGCACCAACATTTACCACTCCATCACCAACTACTGCACCAACATTTGTCACCCTACCAACAACTGGTGCAACAACTTTAACATCACCTGCACCAACATTTATCACTTTGTCAACAACAACTGCACCAGCCACGACATCATTGGCATCAACATCTACCACTCCATCAACAACAACTGAACCAACATCTACCACTCCATCAACAACAATTGCACAAACAACAACCACTCCATCAACAACAACTGCATCAGCCATTACATCAACAGCACCAACATCTACCACTCCATCAGCAACAACTGCACCAGCCACAACATCATTGGCATCAACATCTACAACTCCATCACCAACTACTGCACCAACATTTGTCACCCTACCAACAACTGGTGCAACAACTTCAACATCAACAGCAACAACATCTAGCACTTTGTCAACAACTGCACCAGCCACGACATCATTGGCATCAACATCTACCACTCAATCAACAACAACTGAACCAACATCTACCACTTCATCAACAACAATTGCACAAACAACAACCACTCCATCAACAACAACTGCATCAGCCATTACATCAACAGCACCAACATCTACCCATCCATCAGCAACAACTGCACCAGCCACAACATCATTGGCATCAACATCTACCACTCCATCAACATCAACTGCACCAACATCTACCACTCCATCAACAACAACTGCAGGAACATCATCCACTCAATCAACAACAACTGCACCAGCCACAACATCATTGGCATCAACAACTACCACACAATCAACATCAACAGCAAAAACATCTACCAATCCATTAACATCAACAGCAACAACATCTACCACTCCATCAACAACAACTGCACCAACATCATCCACTCCATTAACAACAACTGCACCAACATCTACCACTCCATCAACAACGACTGAACCAACCACAACATCACTGGCATCAACACCTACCACTCCATCAACAACTGCACTATCATCTACCACTCCATCAACAACAACTGTACCAACAAAAACCACTCCATCAACAACAACTGCAACAGCCATTACATCGACAGCACCAACATCTACCACTCCCTCAACAACAACTGCAGCAACATCAACAACTCCATCAACAACTATAACACCAGTCACAACATCATTGGCATCAACATTTACCACTCCATCAACATCAACATCTACCACTTCATCAACAACAACTGCACCAACATCAACCACTCCATCAACAACAACTGTACCAACATCAACCACTCCATCAACAACAAATGCACCAACATCTACCACTCCATCAACAACAACTGCACCAACATCTACCACTCCATCAGCAACAACTGCACCAACAACAACTACTCCATCAACAAAAACTGCACCAGCCATTGGGTCATCAACAACAACTGCACCAACATCTACCACTCCATCAACAACAACTGCACCAACAACAACCAATCCATCAACAACAACTGCACCAGCCATTACATCAACAGCACCAACATCAACCACTCCATCAACAACAACTGCACCAACATCTACCACTCCATCAACAACAACTGCACCAGCCACAACATCACTGGCATCAACACCTACCACTCCATCAACAACTGTAGCAACATCAACAACTCCATCAACAACAACTGCACCAGCCATAACATCAACGGGACCAACATCAACCACTCTATCAACAACAACTGCAAAAACATCTACAACTCCATCAACAACTATAACACCAGTCACAACATCAATGGCATCAACATCAACTGCACCAACATCTACTACTCCATCAACAACAACTGCACCAACAACAACCACTCCATCAACAACAACTGCACCAACAACAACCACTCCATCAACAATAACTCCACCAGTCATTACATCAACAGCACCAATATCAACCATTCCATCAACAACTCCATCAACAACAACTGCACCAGCCATAACATCAACGGCACCAACATCAACCACTCTATCAACAACAACTGCAAAAACATCTACAACTCCATCAACAACTATAACACCAGTCACAACATCAACCACTCCATCAACAACAACTGCACCAACATCTACCACTCCATCAACAACAACTGCACCAACAACAACCACTCCATCAACAACAACTGCACCAACAACAACCACTCCATCAACAACAACTGCACCAGTCATTACATCAACAGCACCATCAACAACTCATCAACAACTCAACCGCACCATCAACAACTCATCAACAACAACTGCACTAGCCATAACATCAACGGCACCAACATCAACCACTCCATCAACAACAACTGCACCAGTCATTACATCAACAGCACCATCAACAACTCATCAACAACTCAACAGCACCATCAACAACTCATCAACAACTCCATCAACAACAACTGCACCAACAATAACATCAACGGCACCAACATCAACCACTCTATCAACAACAACTGCAAAAACATCTACAACTCCATCAACAACTATAACACCAGTCACCACATCAACGGCATCAACATCTGCCACTCCATCAACAACAACTGTACCAACATCAACTCTTTTGTCAACAACAGTTGCACCAGCCACAACATCAATGGCATCAACATCTACCACTCCACCAATAACAACTGTCCCAACATTAACAACTTTGTCAACAACGGCTGCACCAACATCAGCCACTCTGTCAACAATAGCTGCAAATGCCACAACATCAACTTCACCAAGATTTACCAGTCAACCATCAACTGCACCAACATTTACCACTCTACCAGCAACTGCTGCACCAAACTCAACGTCAACTGCACCAACATCTACCATTCCATCAACAATAACTGCACCAACATTTACCACTCCATCACCAACTACTGCACCAACATTTGTCACCCTACCAACAACTGGTGCAACAACTTTAACATCACCTGCACCAACAATTATCATTTTGTCAACAACAACTGTACCAGCCACGACATCATTGGCATCAGCATCTACCACTCCATCAACAACAACTGAACCAACATCTACCACTCCATCAACAACAATTGCACAAACAACAACCACTCCATCAACAACAACTGCATCAGCCATTACATCAACAGCACCAACATGTACCACTCCATCACCAACTACTGCACCAACATTTGCCACCCTACCAACAACTGGTGCAACAACTTCAACATCACCTGCACCAACATCTAGCACTTTGTCAACAACTGCACCAGCCACGACATCATTGGCATCAACATCTACCACTCAATCAACAACAACTGAACCAACATCTACCACTCCATCAATAACAATTGCACAAACAACAACCACTCCATCAACAACAACTGCATCAGCCATTACATCAACAGCACCAACATCTATCACTCCATCAACATCAACAGCAACAACATCTACTACTCCATCAACAACAACTGCACCAACATCAACCACGCTATCAACAACAACTGCACCAACATCTACCACTCCATCAACAACTACTGCACAAACCACAATATCATCTGTACCAACATCTACCTCTCCGTCAACAACAACTGCACCAACATCAACCACTCTGTCAACAACAACTGCACCAGACACAACATCAACTGCACCAAAATTTACCATTCTACTATCAACTGCACCAACATCTACCACTTTGTCAACAAAAACTGCACCAACATCTACCTTTTTATCAACAACAACTGCACCAACATCAACCACTCTGTCAACAACAGCCACTCCATCAACAAAAACTGCACCAGCCATAACATCAACGGCACCAACATCTACCACTCCATCAACAACAACTGCACCAACATCAACCACTCCATCAACAATAACTGTACCGACATTTACCACTCCATCACTAACTACTGAACCAACATTTGTCACTCTACCACCAACTGCTGCAACAACTTCAACATCAACTGCACCAACATCTACCACTGTGTCAACAATAAATGCACCAGCCACGACATCACTGGCATCAACATCTACTACTCCATCAACAACAACTGCACCAACATCAACCACTCTATCAACAACAACTGCACCAACATCTACCACTCCATCAACAAGTATAACACCTGTCACAAGATCAACGGCATCAACATTTATTACTCCATCAACAACAACTGCACCAGCCATTACATCGACAGCACCAATATCTACCACTCCATCAGCAACAACTGCACCAACATCTACCACTCCATCAGCAACAACTGCACCAACAACAACCACTCCATCAACAAAAACTGCACCAGCCATTGGGTCATCAACAACAACTGCACCAACATCTACCAGTCCATCAACAACAACTGTACCAACAACAACCAATCCATCAACAACAATTGCACCAGCCATTACATCAACCGCACCAACATCAACCACTCCATCAACAACAACTGCACCAACATCTACCACTCCATCAACAACAACTGCACCAGCCACAACATCGCTGGCATCAACACCTACCACTCCATCAACAACTGTAGCAACATCAACAACTCCATCAACAACAACTGCACCAGCCATAACATCAACGGCACCAACATCAACCACTCTATCAACAACAACTGCAAAAACATCTACAACTCCATCAACAACTATAACACCAGTCACAACATCAACGGCATCAACATCAACTGCACCAACATCTACCACTCCATCAACAACAACTGCACCAACAACAACCACTCCATCAACAACAACTGCACCAACAACAACCACGCCATCAACAACAACTGCACCAGTCATTACATCAACAGCACCATCAACAACTCATCAACAACTCAACAGCACCATCAACAACTCATCAACAACTCCATCAACAACAACTGCACCAGCCATAACATCAACGACACCAACATCAACCACTCTATCAACAACAACTGCAAAAACATCGACAACTCCATCAACAACTATAACACCAGTCACCACATCAATGGCATCAACATCTGCCACTCCATCAACAACAACTGTACCAACATCAACCCTTTTGTCAACAACAGTTGCACCAGCCACAACATCATTGGCATCAACATCTACCACTCCACCAATAACAACTGTCCCAACATTTACAACTTTGTCAACAACAACTGCACCAACATCTACCGCTCCATTATCAACAACTGCAGCAACATCAACCACTCCATCAACAACAACTGCACCAGCCACAACATCACTGGCATCAACATTTACCACTCCATCAACATCAACGGCACCAGCATCTACTACTCCATCAACAACAACTGCACCAACATCAACCACTCTATCAACAACAACTGCACCAACATCTACCACTCCATCAACAAGTATAACACCTGTCAAAAGATCAACGGCATCAACATTTATTACTCCAACAACAACTGCACCAGCCATTACATCGACAGCACCAACATCTACCACTCCATCAGCAACAACTGCACCAACATCTACCACTCCATCAGCAACAACTGCACCAACAACAACCACTCCATCAACAAAAACTGCACCCATTGGGTCATCAACAACAACTGCACCAACATCTACCAGTCCATCAACAACAACTGCACCAACAACAACCAATCCATCAACAACAATTGCACCAGCCATTACATCAACAGCACCAACATCAACCACTCCATCAACAACAACTGCACCAACATCTACCACTCCATCAACAACAACTGCACCAGCCACAACATCACTGGCATCAACACCTACCACTCCATCAACAACTGTAGCAACATCAACAACTCCATCAACAACAACTGTACCAGCCATAACATCAACGGCACCAACATCAACCACTCTATCAACAACAACTGCAAAAACATCTACAACTCCATCAACAACTATAACACCAGTCACAACATCAACGGCATCAACATCAACTGCACCAACATCTACCACTCCAACAACAACAACTGCACCAACAACAACCACTCCATCAACAACAACTGCACCAAGAACAACCACTCCATCAACAACAACTGCACCAGTCATTACATCAACAGCACCATCAACAACTCATCAACAACTCAACAGCACCATCAACAACTCATCAACAACTCCATCAACAACAACTGCACCAGCCATAACATCAACAACACCAACATCAACCACTCTATCAACAACAACTGCAAAAACATCTACAACTCCATCAACAACTATAACACCAGTCACCACATCAATGGCATCAACATCTGCCACTCCATCAACAACAACTGTACCAACATCAACCCTTTTGTCAACAACAGTTGCACCAGCCACAACATCATTGGCATCAACATCTACCACTCCACCAATAACAACTGTCCCAACATTTACAACTTTGTCAACAACAACTGCACCAACATCTACCGCTTCATCAACAACAACTGCACCAACATCAGCCACTCTGTCAACAATAGCTGCAAATGCCACAACATCAACTTCACCAAGATTTACCAGTCAACCATCAACTTCACCAACATTTACCACTCTACCAGCAACTGCTGCACCAAGCTCAACGTCAACTGCACCAACATCTACCATTCCATCAACAATAACTGCACCAACATTTACCACTACATCACCAACTACTGCACCAACATTTGTCACCCTACCAACAACTGGTGCAACAACTTCAACATCACCTGCACCAACATCTAGCACTTTGTCAACAACTGCACCAGCCACGACATCATTGGCATCAACATCTACCACTCAATCAACAACAACTGAACCAACATCTACCACTCCATCAACAACAACTGCATCAGCCATTACATCAACAGCACCAACATCTACCACTCCATCAGCAACAACTGCACCAGCCACAACATCATTGGCATCAACATCTACCACTCCATCAACATCAACTGCACCAACATCTACCACTCCATCAACAACAACTGCAGGAACATCATCCACTCAATCAACAACAACTGCACCAGCCACAACATCATTGGCATCAACAACTACCACAACATCAACATCAACAGCAACAACATCTACCACTCCATCAACAACAACTGCACCAACATCATCCACTCCATTACCAACAACTGCACCAACATCTACCACTCCATCAACAACAACTGAACCAGCCACAACATCAACGGCATCAACACCTACCACTCCATCAACAACTGCACTATCATCTACCACTCCATCAACAACAACTACACCAGCCATTACATCGACAGCACCAACATCTACCACTCCCTCAACAACAACTGCAGCAACATCAACAACTATAACACCAGTCACAACATTATTGGCATCAACATTTACCACTCCATCAACAACAACTGCACCAACATCAACCACTCCATCAACAACAACTGTACCAACATCAACCACTCCATCAACAACAAATGCACCAACATCTACCACTCCATCAACAACAACTGCACCAACATCTACCACTCCATCAGCAACAACTGCACCAACAACAACTACTCCATCAACAAAAACTGCACCAGCCATTGGGTCATCAACAACAACTGCACCAACATCTACCACTCCATTAACAACAACTGCACCAACAACAACCAATCCATCAACAACAACTAAACCAGCCAATACATCACCTGCACCAACATTAACCACTCCATCAACAACAACTGCATCAGCCATTACATCAACAGCACCAACATCTACCACTCCATCAGCAACAACTGCACCAGCCACAACATCATTGGCATCAACATCTACCACTCCATCAACAACAACTGCAGGAACATCATCCACTCAATCAACAACAACTGCACCAGCCACAACATCATTGGCATCAACAACTACCACTCCATCAACATCAAAAGCAACAACATCTACCACTCCATCAACAACAACTGCACCAACATCATCCACTCCATTAACAACAACTGCACCAACATCTACCACTCCATCAACAACAACTGAACCAGCCACAACATCACCAGCATCAACACCTACCACTCCATCAACAACTGCACTATCATCTACCACTCCATCAACAACAACTGCACCAGCCATTACATCGACAGCACCAACATCTACCACTCCCTCAACAACAACTGCAGCAACATCAACCACTCCATCAACAACTATAACACCAGTCACAACATTATTGGCATCAACATTTACCACTCCATCAACATCAACATCTACCACTTCATCAACAACAACTGCACCAACATCAACCACTCCATCAACAACAACTGTACCAACATCAACCACTCCATCAACAACAACTGCACCAACATCTACCACTCCATCAGCAACAACTGCACCAACAACAACTACTCCATCAACAAAAACTGCACCAGCCATTGGGTCATCAACAACAACTGCACCAACATCTACCATTCCATTAACAACAACTGCACCAACAACAACCAATCCATTAACAACAACTGCACCAGCCATTACATCAACAGCACCAACATCAACCACTCCATCAACAACAACTGCACCAACATCTACCACTCCATCAACAATAGCTGCACCAGCCACAACATCACTGGCATCAACACCTACCACTCCATCAACAACTGTAGCAACATCAACAACTCCATCAACAACAACTGCACCAGCCATAACATCAACGGCACCAACATCAACCACTCTATCAACAACAACTGCAAAAACATCTACAACTCCATCAACAACTATAACACCAGTCTCAACATCAACTGCACCAACATCTACCACTCCATCAACAACAACTGCACCAACAACAACCACTCCATCAACAACAACTGCACCAACAACAACCACTCCATCAACAATAACTGTACCGACATTTACCACTCCATCACTAACTACTGAACCAACATTTGTCACTTTACCACCAACTGCTGCAACAACTTCAACATCAACTGCACCAACATCTACCACTGTGTCAACAATAAATGCACAAGCCACGACATCACTGGCATCAACAACTACCACTCCATCAACAACAACTGCACCAACATCAACCACTCTATCAACAACAACTGCACCAACATCTACCACTCCATCAACAAGTATAACACCTGTCACAACATCAACGGCATCAACATCTATTACTCCATCAACAACAACTGCACCAGCCATTACATCGACAGCACCAACATCTACCACTCCATCAGCAACAACTGCACCAACATCTACCACTCCATCAGCAACAACTGCACCAACAACAACTACTCCATCAACAAAAACTGCACCAGCCATTGGGTCATCAACAAAAACTGCACCAACATCTACCACTCCATCAACAGCAACTGCACCAACAACAACCGATCCATCAACAACAACTGCACCAGCCATTACATCAACAGTACCAACATCAACCACTCCATCAACAACAACTGCACCAACATCTACCACTCCATCAACAACAACTGCACCAGCCACAACATCACTGGCATCAACACCTACCACTCCATCAACAACTGTAGCAACATCAACAACTCCATCAACAACAACTGCACCAGCCATAACATCAATGGCACCAACATCAACCACTCTATCAACAACAACTGCAAAAACATCTACAACTCCATCAACAACTATAACACCAGTCACAATATCAACGGCATCAACATCAACTGCACCAACATCTACCACTCCATCAACAACAACTGCACCAACAACAACCACTCCATCAACAACAACTGCACCAACAACAACCACTCCATCAACAACAACTGCACCAGTCATTACATCAACAGCACCAATATCAACCATTCCATCAACAACTCCATCAACAACAACTGCACCAGCCATAACATCAACGGCACCAACATCAACCACTCTATCAACAACAACTGCAAAAATATCTACAACTCCATCAACAACTATAACACCAGTCACAACATCAACAACAATTGCACCAACATCTACCACTCCATCAACAACAACTGCACCAACAACAACCACTCCATCAACAACAACTGCACCAACAACAACCACTCCATCAACACCAACTGCACCAGTCATTACATCAACAGCACCATCAACAACTCATCAACAACTCAACAGCACCATCAACAGCTCATCAACAACTCCATCAGCAACAACTGCACCAGCCATAACATCAACGGCACCAACATCAACCACTCTATCAACAACAACTGCAAAAACATCTACAACTCCATCAACAACTATAACACCAGTCATCACATCAACGGCATCAACATCTGCCACTCCATCAACAACAACTGTACCAACATCAACCCTTTTGTCAACAACAGTTGCACCAGCCACAACATCATTGGCATCAACATCTACCACTCCACCAATAACAACTGTCCCAACATTAACAACTTTGTCAACAACAACTGCACCAACATCTACCGCTTCATCAACAACAACTGCACCAACATCAGCCACTCTGTCAACAATAGCTGCAAATGCCACAACATCAACTTCACCAAGATTTACCAGTCAACCATCAACTGCACCAACATTTACCACTCTACCAGCAACTGCTGCACCAAGCTTAACGTCAACTGCACCAACATCTACCATTCCATCAACAATAACTGCACCAACATTTACCACTCCATCACCAACTACTGCACCAACATTTGTCACCCTACCAACAACTGGTGCAACAACTTTAACATCACCTGCACCAACATTTATCACTTTGTCAACAACAACTGCACAAGCCACGACATCATTGGCATCAACATCTACCACTCCATCAACAACAACTGCACCAACATCTACCACTCCATCAACAACAACTGCACCAACAACAACCAATCCATCAACAACAACTGCACCAACATCTACCACTCCATCAACAACAACTGAACCAGCCACAACATCACTGGCATCAACACCTACCACTCCATCAACAACTGCACTATCATCTACCACTCCATCAACAACAACTGTACCAACAAAAACCACTCCATCAACAACAACTGCACCAGCCATTACATCAACAGCACCAACATCTACCACTACCTCAACAACAACTGCAGCAACATCAACCACTCCATCAACAACTATAACACCAGTCACAACATCATTGGCATCAACATTTACCACTCCATCAACATCAACATCTACCACTTCATCAACAACATCTGCACCAACATCAACCACCCCATCAACAACAACTGTACCAACATCAACCACTCCATCAACAACAAATGCACCAACATCTACCACTCCATCAACAACAACTGCAACAACATCTACCACTCCATCAGCAACAACTGCACCAACAACAACTACTCCATCAACAAAAACTGCACCAGCAATTGGGTCATCAACAACAACTGCACCAACATCTACCACTCCATCAACAACAACTGCACCAACAACAACCAATCCATCAACAACAACTGCACCAGCCATTACATCAACAGCACCAACATCAACCACTCCATCAACAACAACTGCACCAACATCTACAACTCCATCAACAACAACTGCACCAGCCACAACATCACTGGCATCAACACCTACCACTCCATCAACAACTGTAGCAACATCAACAACTCCATCAACAACAACTGCACCAGCCATAACATCAACGGCACCAACATCAACCACTCCATCAACATCAACTGCACCAGTCATTACATCAACAGCACCATCAACAACTCATCAACAACTCAACAGCACCATCAACAACTCATCAACAACTCCATCAACAACAACTGCACCAGCCATAACATCAACGGCACCAACATCAACCACTCCATCAACATCAACTGCACCAACATCTACCACTCCATCAACAACAACTGAAGGAACATCATCCACTCAATCAACAACAACTGCACCAGCCACAACATCATTGGCATCAACAACTACCACTCCATCAACAGCAACAACATCTACCACTCCATCAACAACAACTGCACCAACATCAACCACGCTATCAACAACAACTGCACCAACATCTACCACTCCATCAACAACTACTGCACAAACCACAATATCATCTGCACCAACATCTACCTCTCCGTCAACAACAACTTCACCAACATCATCCACTCTGTCAACAACAACTGCACCAGACACGATATCAACTGCACCAAAATTTACCATTCTACTATCAACTGCACCAACATCTACCACTTTGTCAACAAAAACTGCACCAACATCTACCTTTTTATCAACAACAACTGCACCAACATCAACCACTCTGTCAACAACAGCCACTCCATCAACAACAACTGCACCAGTCTTAACATCAACGGCACCAACATCTACCACTCAATCAACAACAACTGCACCAACATCAACCACTCCATCAACAATAACTGTACCGACATTTACCACTCCACCACTAACTACTGGACCAACATTTATCACTCTACCACCAACTGCTGCAACAACTTCAACATCAACTGCACCAACATCTACCACTGTGTCAACAATAAATGCACCAGCCACGACATCACTGGCATCAACATCTACCACTCCATCAACAACAACTGCACCAACATCAACCACTCTATCAACAACAACTGCACCAACATCTACCACTCCATCAACAAGTATAACACCTGTCACAACATCAACGGCATCAACTTCTATTACTCCATCAACAACAACTGCACCAGCCATTACATCGACAGCACCAACATCTACCACTCCATCAGCATCAACTGCAGCAACATCAACCACTCCATCAACAACAACTGCACCAACATCTGCCACTCCATCAACATCTATAACACCAGTCACAACATCAACGGCATCAACATCTGCCACTCCATCAACAACAACTGTACCAACATCAACCCATTTGTCAACAACAGTTGCACCAGCCATTACATCAACAGCACCAACATCAACCATTCCATCAACAACTACTGCACAAGCCACAATATCATCTGCACCAACATCTACCTCTCCGTCAACAACAAATGCACCAACATCAACCACTCAATCAGCAACAACTGCACCAACAACAACCACTCCATCAACAAAAACTTCACCAGCCATTGGGTCATCAACAACAACTGCACCAACATCTACCGCTCCATCAACAACAACTGCACCAACAACAACCACTCCATCAACAACAACTGCACCAGCCATTACATCAACAGCACCAACATCAACCACTCCATCAACAACAACTGCACCAACATCTACCACTCCATCAACAACAACTGCACCAGCCACAACATCACTGGCATCAACACCTACCAATCCATCAACAACTGCAGCAACATCAACAACTCCATCAACAACAACTGCAACAGACATAACATCATCAGCACCAACATCTACCACTCCATCTACAACAACTGCACCAACATCAACCACTCTATCAATAACAACTGCACCAACCTCTACAACTCCATCAATAACTAAAATACCAGTCACAACATCAACAGCATCAACATCTGCCACTCCATCAACAACAACTGTACCAACATCAACCCTTTTGTCAACAACAGTTGCACCAGCCACAACATCATTGGCATCAACATCTACCACTCCATCAACAACAACTGAACCAACATCTACCACTCCATCAACAACAATTGCACAAACAACAACCACTCCATCAACAAAAACTGCATCAGCCATTACATCAACAGCACCAAAATCTACCACTCCATCAGCAACAACTGCACCAGCCACAACATCATTGGCATCAACATCAACCACTCCATCACCAACTACTGCACCAACATTTGTCACCCTACCAATAACTGGTGCAACAACTTCAACATCACCTGCACCAACATCTAGCACTCTGTCAACAACTGCACCAGCCACGACATCATTGGCATCAACATCTACCACTCAATCAACAACAACTGAACCAACATCTACCACTCCATCAACAACAATTGCACAAACAACAACCACTCCATCAACAACAACTGCATCAGCCATTACATCAACAGCACCAACATCTACCACTCCATCAACAACAATTGTACCAACATCAACCACTCCATCAACAACAAATGCACCAACATCTACCACTCCATCAACAACAACTGCACCAACATCTACCACTCCATCAGCAACAACTGCACCAACAACAACCAATCCATCAACAACAACTGCACCAGCCATTACATCAACAGCACCAACATCAACTACTCCATCAACAAAAACTGCACCAGCCATTGGGTCATCAACAACAACTGCACCAACATCTACCACTCCATCAACAACAACTGCACCAACAACAACCAATCCATCAACAACAACTGCACCAGCCATTACATCAACAGCACCAACATCAACCACTCCATCAACAACAACTGCACCAACATCTACCACTCCATCAACAACAACTGCACCAGCCACAACATCACTGGCATCAAAACCTACCACTCCATCAACAACTGTAGCAACATCAACAACTCCATCAACAACAACTGCACCAGCCACAACATCAACGGCACCAACATCAACCACTCAATCAACAACAACTGCAAAAACATCTACAACTCCATCAACAACTATAACACCACTCACAACATCAACGGCATCAACATCAACTGCACCAACATCTACCACTCCATCAACAACAACTGCACCAACAACAACCACTCCATCAACAACAACTGCACCAGTCATTACATCAACAGCACCAATATCAACCATTCCATCAACAACTCCATCAATAACAACTGCACCAACCATAACATCAACGGCACCAACATCAACCACTCTATCAACAACAACTGCAAAAACATCTACAACTCCATCAACAACTATAACACCAGTCACAACATCAACCACTCCATCAACAACAACTGCACCAACATCTACCACTCCATCAACAACGACTGCACCAACAACAACCACTCCATCAACAACAACTGCACCAGCCATAACATCAACGGCACCAACATCAACCACTCTATCAACAACAACTGCAAAAACATCTACAACTCCATCAACAACTAAAACAACAGTCACAACATCAACCACTCCATCAACAACTGCACCAACATCTACCACTCCATCAACAACAACTGCACCAACAACAACCACTCCATCAACAACAACTGCACCAGTCATTACATCAACAGCACCATCAACAACTCATCAACAACTCAATAGCACCATCAACAACTCATCAACAACTCCATCAACAACAACTGCACCAGCCATAACATCAACGGCACCAACATCAACCACTCCATCAACAACAACTGCACCAGTCATTACATCAACAGCACCATCAACAACTTATCAACAACTCAACAGCACCATCAACAACTCATCAACAACTCCATCAACAACAACTGCACCAGCCATAACATCAACGGCACCAACATCAACCACTCTATCAACAACAACTGCAAAAACATCTACAACTCCATCAACAACTATAGCACCAGTCACCACATCAACGGCATCAACATCTGCCACTCCATCAACAACAACTGTACCAACATCAACCCTTTTGTCAACAACAGTTGCACCACCCACAACATCATTGGCATCAACATCTACCACTCCACCAATAACAACTGTCCCAACATTAACAACTTTGTCAACAACAACTGCACCAACATCTACCGCTTCATCAACAACAACTGCACCAACATCAGCCACTCTGTCAACAATAGCTGCAAATGCCACAACATCAACTTCACCAAGATTTACCAGTCAACCATCAACTGCACTAACATTTACCACTCTGTCAGCAACTGCTGCACCAAGCTCAACGTCAACTGCACCAACATTTACCATTCCATCAATAATAACTGCACCAACCTTTACCACTCCATCACCAACTACTGCACCAACATTTGTCACCCTACCAACAACCGGTGCAACAACTTTAACATCACCTGCACCAACATTTATCACTTTGTCAACAACAACTGCACCAGCCACGACATCATTGGCATCAACATCTACCACTCCATCAACAACAACTGAACCAACATCTACCACTCCATCAACAACAATTGCACAAACAACAACCACTCCATCAACAACAACTGCATCAGCCATTACATCAACAGCACCAACATCTACCACTCCATCAGCAACAACTGCACCAGCCACAACATCATTGGCATCAACATCTACCACTCCATCACCAACTACTGCACCAACATTTGTCACCCTACCAACAACTGGTGCAACAACTTCAACATCACCTGCACCAACATCTAGCACTTTGTCAACAACTGCACCAGCCACGACATCATTGGCATCAACATCTACCACTCAATCAACAACAACTGAACCAACATCTACCACTCCATCAACAACAATTGCACAAACAACAACCACTCCATCAACAACAACTGCATCAGCCATTACATCAACAGCACCAACATCTACCACTCCATCAGCAACAACTGCACCAGCCACAACATCATTGGCATCAACATCTACCACTCCATCAACATCAACTGCACCAACATCTACCACTCCATCAACAACAACTGCAGGAACATCATCCACTCAATCAACAACAACTGCACCAGCCACAACATCATTGGCATCAACAACTACCACTCCATCAACATCAACAGCAACAACATCTACCACTCCATCAACAACAACTGCACCAACATCAACCACGCTATCAAAAACAACTGCACCAACATCTACCACTCCATCAACAACTACTGCACAAACCACAATATCATCTGCACCAACATCTACCTCTCCGTCAACAACAACTTCACCAACATCATCCACTCTGTCAACAACAACTGCACCAGACACGACATTAACTGCACCAAAATTTACCATTCTACTATCAACTGCACCAACATCTACCACTTTGTCAACAAAAACTGCACCAACATCTACCTTTTTATCAACAACAACTGCACCAACATCAACCACTCTGTCAACAACAGCCACTCCATCAACAACAACTGCACCAGTCTTAACATCAACGGCACCAACATCTACCACTCAATCAACAACAACTGCACCAACATCAACCACTCCATCACTTACTACTGAACCAACATTTGTCACTCTACCACCAACTGCTGCAACAACTTCAACATCAACTGCACCAACATCTACCACTGTGTCAACAATAAATGCACCAGCCACGACATCACTGGCATCAACATCTACCACTCCATCAACAACAACTGCACCAACATCAACCCCTCTATCAACAACAACTGCACCAACATCTACCACTCCATCAACAACTATAACACCTGTCACAACATCAACAGCATCAACTTCTATTACTCCATCAACAACAACTGCACCAGCCATTACATCGACAGCACCAACATCTACCACTCCATCAGCATCAACTGCAGCAACATCAACCACTCCATCAACAACAACTGCACCAACATCTACCACTCCATCAACATCTATAACACCAGTCACAACATCAACGGCATCAACATCTGCCACTCCATCAACAACAACTGTACCAACATCAACCCATTTGTCAACAACAGTTGCACCAGCCATTACATCAACAGCACCAACATCAACCATTCCATCAACAACTACTGCACAAGCCACAATATCATCTGCACCAACATCTACCTCTCCGTCAACAACAAATGCACCAACATCAACCACTCAATCAGCAACAACTGCACCAACAACAACCACTCCATCAACAAAAACTTCACCAGCCATTGGGTCATCAACAACAACTGCACCAACATCTACCGCTCCATCAACAACAACTGCACCAACAACAACCACTCCATCAACAACAACTGCACCAGCCATTACATCAACAGCACCAACATCAACCACTCCATCAACAACAACTGCACCAACATCTACCACTCCATCAACAACAACTGCACCAGCCACAACATCACTGGCATCAACACCTACCAATCCATCAACAACTGCAGCAACATCAACAACTACATCAACAACAACTGCAACAGACATAACATCATCAGCACCAACATCTACCACTCCATCTACAACAACTGCACCAACATCAACCACTCTATCAATAACAACTGCACCAACCTCTACAACTCCATCAATAACTAAAACACCAGTCACAACATCGACAGCACCAACATCAACCACTCCATCACCAACTACTGCACCAACATTTGTCACCCTACCAACAACTGGTGCAACAACTTCAACATCACCTGCACCAACATCTAGCACTTTGTCAACAACTGCACCAGCCACGACATCATTGGCATCAACATCTACCACTCAATCAACAACAACTGAACCAACATCTACCACTCCATCAACAACAATTGCACAAACAATAACCACTCCATCAACAACAACTGCATCAGCCATTACATCAACAGCACCAACATCTACCACTCCATCAACAACAACTGTACCAACATCAACCACTCCATCAACAACAAATGCACCAACATCTACCACTCCATCAACAACAACTGCACCAACATCTACCACTCCATCAGCAACAACTGCACCAACAACAACTACTCCATCAACAAAAACTGCACCAGCCATTGGGTCATCAACAACAACTGCACCAACATCTACCACTCCATCAACAACAACTGCACCAACAACAACCAATCCATCAACAACAACTGCACCAGCCATTACATCAACAGCACCAACATCAACCACTCCATCAACAACAACTGCACCAACATCTACCACTCCATCAACAACAACTGCACCAGCCACAACATCACTGGCATCAAAACCTACCACTCCATCAACAACTGTAGCAACATCAACAACTCCATCAACAACAACTGCACCAGCCATAACATCAACGGCACCAACATCAACCACTCAATCATCAACAACTGCAAAAACATCTACAACTCCATCAACAACTATAACACCACTCACAACATCAACGGCATCAACATCAACTGCACCAACATCTACCACTCCATCAACAACAACTGCACCAACAACAACCACTCCATCAAAAACAACTGTACCAACATCAACCACTCCATCAACTCCAAATGCACCAACATCTACCACTCCATCAACAACAACTGCACCAACATCTACCACTCCATCAGCAACAACTGCACCAACAACAACTACTCCATCAACAAAAACTGCACCAGCCATTGGGTCATCAACAACAACTGCACCAACATCTACCACTCCATTAACAACAACTGCACCAACAACAACCAATCCATCAACAACAACTGCACCAGCCATTACATCAACAGCACCAACATCAACCACTCCATCAACAACAACTGCACCAACATCTACCACTCCATCAACAACAACTGCACCAGCCACAACATCACTGGCATCAAAACCTACCACTCCATCAACAACTGTAGCAACATCAACAACAACTGCACCAGCCACAACATCAACGGCACCAACATCAACCACTCAATCAACAACAACTGCAAAAACATCTACAACTCCATCAACAACTATAACACCACTCACAACATCAACGGCATCAACATCAACTGCACCAACATCTACCACTCCATCAACAACAACTGCACCAACAACAACCACTCCATCAACAACAACTGCACCAACAACAACCACTCCATCAACAACAACTGCACCAGTCATTACATCAACAGCACCAATATCAACCATTACATCAACAACTCCATCAACAACAACTGCACCAACCATAACATCAACGGCACCAACATCAACCACTCTATCAACAACAACTGCAAAAACATCTACAACTCCATCAACAACTATAACACCAGTCACAACATCAACCACTCCATCAACAACAACTGCACCAACATCTACCACTCCATCAACAATAACTGCACCAACAACAACCACTCCATCAACAACAACTGCACCAGCCATAACATCAACGGCACCAACATCAACCACTCTATCAACAACAACTGCAAAAACATCTACAAATCCATCAACAACTATAACACCAGTCACCACATCAACGGCATCAACATCTGCCACTCCATCAACAACAACTGTACCAACATCAACCCTTTTGTCAACAACAGTTGCACCACCCACAACATCATTGGCATCAACATCTACCACTCCACCAATAACAACTGTCCCAACATTAACAACTTTGTCAACAACAACTGCACCAACATCTTCCACTCCATCAACAACAACTGCACCAACAACAACCACTCCATCAACAACAACTGCACCAGTCATTACATCAACAGCACCATCAACAACTAATCAACAACTCAACAGCACCATCAACAACTCATCAGCAACTCCATCAACAACAACTGCACCAGCCATAACATCAACGGCACCAACATCAACCACTCTATCAACAACAACTGCAAAAACATCTGCAACTCCATCAACAACTATAACACCAGTCACCACATCAACGGCATCAACATCTGCCACTCCATCAACAACAACTGTACCAACATCAACCCTTTTGTCAACAACAGTTGCACCACCCACAACATCATTGGCATCAACATCTACCACTCCACCAATAACAACTGTCCCAACATCTACCACTCCATCAACAACAACTGCACCAGCCACAACATCACTGGCATCAAAACCTACCACTCCATCAACAACTGTAGCAACATCAACAACTCCATCAACAACAACTGCACCAGCCATAACATCAACGGCACCAACATCAACCACTCAATCAACAACAACTGCAAAAACATCTACAACTCCATCAACAACTATAACACCACTCACAACATCAACGGCATCAACATCAACTGCACCAACATCTACCACTCCATCAACAACAACTGCACCAACAACAACCACTCCATCAACAACAACTGTACCAACATCAACCACTCCATCAACAACAAATGCACCAACATCTACCACTCCATCAACAACAACTGCACCAACATCTACCACTCCATCAGCAACAACTGCACCAACAACAACTCATCAACAACTCAACAGCACCATCAACAACTCATCATCAACTCCATCAACAACAACTGCACCAGCCATAACATCAACGGCACCAACATCAACCACTCCATCAACAACAACTGCACCAGTCAATACATCAACAGCACCATCAACAACTCATCAACAACTCAACAGCACCATCAACAACTCATCAACAACTCCATCAACAACAACTGCACCAGCCATAACATCAATGGCACCAACATCAACCACTCTATCAACAACAACTGCAAAAACATCTACAACTCCATCAACAACTATAACACCAGTCACCACATCAACGGCATCAACATCTGCCACTCCATCAACAACAACTGTACCAACATCAACCCTTTTGTCAACAACAGTTGCACCACCCACAACATCATTGGCATCAACATCTACCACTCCACCAATAACAACTGTCCCAACATTAACAACTTTGTCAACAACAACTGCACCAACATCTACCACTCCATCAACAACAACTGCACCAACAACAACCACTCCATCAACAACAACTGCACCAGTCATTACATCAACAGCGCCATCAACAACTAATCAACAACTCAACAGCACCATCAACAACTCATCAACAACTCCATCAACAACAACTGCACCAGCCATAACATCAACGGCACCAACATCAACCACTCTATCAACAACAACTGCAAAAACATCTGCAACTCCATCAGCAACTATAACACCAGTCACCACATCAACGGCATCAACATCTGCCACTCCATCAACAACAACTGTACCAACATCAACCCTTTTGTCAACAACAGTTGCACCACCCACAACATCATTGGCATCAACATCTACCACTCCACCAATAACAACTGTCCCAACATCTACCACTCCATCAACAACAACTGCACCAGCCACAACATCACTGGCATCAAAACCTACCACTCCATCAACAACTGTAGCAACATCAACAACTCCATCAACAACAACTGCACCAGCCATAACATCAACGGCACCAACATCAACCACTCAATCAACAACAACTGCAAAAACATCTACAACTCCATCAACAACTATAACACCACTCACAACATCAACGGCATCAACATCAACTGCACCAACATCTACCACTCCATCAACAACAACTGCACCAACAACAACCACTCCATCAACAACAACTGTACCAACATCAACCACTCCATCAACAACAAATGCACCAACATCTACCACTCCATCAACAACAACTGCACCAACATCTACCACTCCATCAGCAACAACTGCACCAACAACAACTACTCCATCAACAAAAACTGCACCAGCCATTGGGTCATCAACAACAACTGCACCAACATCTACCACTCCATTAACAACAACTGCACCAACAACAACCAATCCATCAACAACAACTGCACCAGCCATTACATCAACAGCACCAACATCAACCACTCCATCAACAACAACTGCACCAACATCTACCACTCCATCAACAACAACTGCACCAGCCACAACATCACTGGCATCAAAACCTACCACTCCATCAACAACTGTAGCAACATCAACAACTCCATCAACAACAACTGCACCAGCCACAACATCAACGGCACCAACATCAACCACTCAATCAACAACAACTGCAAAAACATCTACAACTCCATCAACAACTATAACACCACTCACAACATCAACGGCATCAACATCAACTGCACCAACATCTACCACTCCATCAACAACAACTGCACCAACAACAACCACTCCATCAACAACAACTGCACCAACAACAACCACTCCATCAACAACAACTGCACCAGTCATTACATCAACAGCACCAATATCAACCATTCCATCAACAACTCCATCAACAACAACTGCACCAACCATAACATCAACGGCACCAACATCAACCACTCTATCAACAACAACTGCAAAAACATCTACAACTCCATCAACAACTATAACACCAGTCACAACATCAACCACTCCATCAACAACAACTGCACCAACATCTACCACTCCATCAACAATAACTGCACCAACAACAACCACTCCATCAACAACAACTGCACCAGCCATAACATCAACGGCACCAACATCAACCACTCTATCAACAACAACTGCAAAAACATCTACAACTCCATCAACAACTATAACACCAGTCACAACATCAACCACTCCATCAACAACTGCACCAACATCTACCACTCCATCAACAACAACTGCACCAACAACAACCACTCCATCAACAACAACTGCACCAGTCATTACATCAACAGCACCATCAACAACTCATCAACAACTCAACAGCACCATCAACAACTCATCAACAACTCCATCAACAACAACTGCACCAGCCATAACATCAACGGCACCAACATCAACCACTCCATCAACAACAACTGCACCAGTCAATACATCAACAGCACCATCAACAACTCATCAACAACTCAACAGCACCATCAACAACTCATCAACAACTTCTTCAACAACAACTGCACCAGCCATAACATCAACGGCACCAACATCAACCACTCTATCAACAACAACTGCAAAAACATCTACAACTCCATCAACAACTATAACACCAGTCACCACATCAACGGCATCAACATCTGCCACTCCATCAACAACAACTGTACCAACATCAACCCTTTTGTCAACAACAGTTGCACCACCCACAACATCATTGGCATCAACATCTACCACTCCACCAATAACAACTGTCCCAACATTAACAACTTTGTCAACAACAACTGCACCAACATCTACCGCTTCATCAACAACAACTGCACCAACATCAGCCACTCTGTCAACAATAGCTGCAAATGACACAACATCAACTTCACCAAGATTTACCAGTCAACCATCAACTGCACCAACATTTACCACTCTACCAGCAACTGCTGCACCAAGCTCAACGTCAACTGCACCAACATCTACCATTCCATCAATAATAACTGCACCAACCTTTACCACTCCATCACCAACTACTGCACCAACATTTGTCACCCTACCAACAACTGGTGCAACAACTTTAACATCACCTGCACCAACATTTATCACTTTGTCAACAACAACTGCACCAGCCACGACATCATTGGCATCAACATCTACCACTCCATCAACAACAACTGAACCAACATCTACCACTCCATCAACAACAATTGCACAAACAACAACCACTCCATCAACAACAACTGCATCAGCCATTACATCAACAGCACCAACATCTACGACTCCATCAGCAACAACTGCACCAGCCACAACATCATTGGCATCAACATCTACCACTCCATCACCAACTACTGCACCAACATTTGTCACCCTACCAACAACTGGTGCAACAACTTCAACAACACCTGCACCAACATCTAGCACTTTGTCAACAACTGCACCAGCCACGACATCATTGGCATCAACATCTACCACTCAATCAACAACAACTGAACTAACATCTACCACTCCATCAACAGCAATTGCACAAACAACAACCACTCCATCAACAACAACTGCATCAGCCATTACATCAACAGCACCAACATCTACCACTCCATCAGCAACAACTGCACCAGCCACAACATCATTGGCATCAACATCTACCACTCAATCAACAATAACTGAACCAACATCTACCACTCCATCAACAACAATTGCACAAACAACAACCACTCCATCAACAACAACTGCATCAGCCATTACATCAACAGCACCAACATCTACCACTCCATCAGCAACAACTGCACCAGCCACAACATCATTGGCATCAACATCTACCACTCCATCAACATCAACTGCACCAACATCTACCACTCCATCAACAACAACTGCAGGAACATCATCCACTCAATCAACAACAACTGCACCAGCCACAACATCATTGGCATCAACAACTACCACTCCATCAACATCAACAGCAACAACATCTACCACTCCATCAACAACAACTGCACCAACATCAACCACGCTATCAACAACAACTGCACCAACATCTACCACTCCATCAACAACTACTGCACAAACCACAATATCATCTGCACCAACATCTACCACTCCATCAACAACAATTGCACAAACAACAACCACTCCATCAACAACAACTGCATCAGCCATTACATCAACAGCACCAACATCTACCACTCCATCAGCAACAACTGCACCAGCCACAACATCATTGGCATCAACATCTACCACTCCATCAACATCAACTGCACCAACATCTACCACTCCATCAACAACAACTGCAGGAACATCATCCACTCAATCAACAACAACTGCACCAGCCACAACATCATTGGCATCAACAACTACCACTCCATCAACATCAACAGCAACAACATCTACCACTCCATCAACAACAACTGCACCAACATCTACCACTCCATCAACAACAACTGCACCAGCCACAACATCACTGGCATCAAAACCTACCACTCCATCAACAACTGTAGCAACATCAACAACTCCATCAACAACAACTGCACCAGCCACAACATCAACGGCACCAACATCAACCACTCAATCAACAACAACTGCAAAAACATCTACAACTCCATCAACAACTATAACACCACTCACAACATCAACGGCATCAACATCAACTGCACCAACATCTACCACTCCATCAACAACAACTGCACCAACAACAACCACTCCATCAACAACAACTGCACCAACAACAACCACTCCATCAACAACAACTGCACCAGTCATTACATCAACAGCACCAATATCAACCATTCCATCAACAACTCCATCAACAACAACTGCACCAACCATAACATCAACGGCACCAACATCAACCACTCTATCAACAACAACTGCAAAAACATCTACAACTCCATCAACAACTATAACACCAGTCACAACATCAACCACTCCATCAACAACAACTGCACCAACATCTACCACTCCATCAACAATAACTGCACCAACAACAACCACTCCATCAACAACAACTGCACCAGCCATAACATCAACGGCACCAACATCAACCACTCTATCAACAACAACTGCAAAAACATCTACAACTCCATCAACAACTATAACACCAGTCACAACATCAACCACTCCATCAACAACTGCACCAACATCTACCACTCCATCAACAACAACTGCACCAACAACAACCACTCCATCAACAACAACTGCACCAGTCATTACATCAACAGCACCATCAACAACTCATCAACAACTCAACAGCACCATCAACAACTCATCAACAACTCCATCAACAACAACTGCACCAGCCATAACATCAACGGCACCAACATCAACCACTCCATCAACAACAACTGCACCAGTCAATACATCAACAGCACCATCAACAACTCATCAACAACTCAACAGCACCATCAACAACTCATCAACAACTTCTTCAACAACAACTGCACCAGCCATAACATCAACGGCACCAACATCAACCACTCTATCAACAACAACTGCAAAAACATCTACAACTCCATCAACAACTATAACACCAGTCACCACATCAACGGCATCAACATCTGCCACTCCATCAACAACAACTGTACCAACATCAACCCTTTTGTCAACAACAGTTGCACCACCCACAACATCATTGGCATCAACATCTACCACTCCACCAATAACAACTGTCCCAACATTAACAACTTTGTCAACAACAACTGCACCAACATCTACCGCTTCATCAACAACAACTGCACCAACATCAGCCACTCTGTCAACAATAGCTGCAAATGACACAACATCAACTTCACCAAGATTTACCAGTCAACCATCAACTGCACCAACATTTACCACTCTACCAGCAACTGCTGCACCAAGCTCAACGTCAACTGCACCAACATCTACCATTCCATCAATAATAACTGCACCAACCTTTACCACTCCATCACCAACTACTGCACCAACATTTGTCACCCTACCAACAACTGGTGCAACAACTTTAACATCACCTGCACCAACATTTATCACTTTGTCAACAACAACTGCACCAGCCACGACATCATTGGCATCAACATCTACCACTCCATCAACAACAACTGAACCAACATCTACCACTCCATCAACAACAATTGCACAAACAACAACCACTCCATCAACAACAACTGCATCAGCCATTACATCAACAGCACCAACATCTACGACTCCATCAGCAACAACTGCACCAGCCACAACATCATTGGCATCAACATCTACCACTCCATCACCAACTACTGCACCAACATTTGTCACCCTACCAACAACTGGTGCAACAACTTCAACAACACCTGCACCAACATCTAGCACTTTGTCAACAACTGCACCAGCCACGACATCATTGGCATCAACATCTACCACTCAATCAACAACAACTGAACTAACATCTACCACTCCATCAACAGCAATTGCACAAACAACAACCACTCCATCAACAACAACTGCATCAGCCATTACATCAACAGCACCAACATCTACCACTCCATCAGCAACAACTGCACCAGCCACAACATCATTGGCATCAACATCTACCACTCAATCAACAATAACTGAACCAACATCTACCACTCCATCAACAACAATTGCACAAACAACAACCACTCCATCAACAACAACTGCATCAGCCATTACATCAACAGCACCAACATCTACCACTCCATCAGCAACAACTGCACCAGCCACAACATCATTGGCATCAACATCTACCACTCCATCAACATCAACTGCACCAACATCTACCACTCCATCAACAACAACTGCAGGAACATCATCCACTCAATCAACAACAACTGCACCAGCCACAACATCATTGGCATCAACAACTACCACTCCATCAACATCAACAGCAACAACATCTACCACTCCATCAACAACAACTGCACCAACATCAACCACGCTATCAACAACAACTGCACCAACATCTACCACTCCATCAACAACTACTGCACAAACCACAATATCATCTGCACCAACATCTACCACTCCATCAACAACAATTGCACAAACAACAACCACTCCATCAACAACAACTGCATCAGCCATTACATCAACAGCACCAACATCTACCACTCCATCAGCAACAACTGCACCAGCCACAACATCATTGGCATCAACATCTACCACTCCATCAACATCAACTGCACCAACATCTACCACTCCATCAACAACAACTGCAGGAACATCATCCACTCAATCAACAACAACTGCACCAGCCACAACATCATTGGCATCAACAACTACCACTCCATCAACATCAACAGCAACAACATCTACCACTCCATCAACAACAACTGCACCAACATCAACCACGCTATCAACAACAACTGCACCAACATCTACCACTCCATCAACAACTACTGCACAAACCACAATATCATCTGCACCAACATCTACTTCTCCTTCAAAAACAACTTCAGCAACATCATCCACTCTGTCAACAACTACTGCACAAACAACAACCACTCCATCAACAACAACTGCACCAGCCACAACATCATTGGCATCAACATCTACCACTCCATCAACATCAACTGCACCAACATCTACCACTCCATCAACAACAACTGCAGGAACATCATCCACTCAATCAACAACAACTGCACCAGCCACAACATCATTGGCATCAACAACTACCACTCCATCAACATCAACAGCAACAACATCTACCACTCCATCAACAACAACTGCACCAACATCAACCACGCTATCAACAACAACTGCACCAACATCTACCACTCCATCAACAACTACTGCACAAACCACAATATCATCTGCACCAACATCTACCACTCCATCAACAACAATTGCACAAACAACAACCACTCCATCAACAACAACTGCATCAGCCATTACATCAACAGCACCAACATCTACCACTCCATCAGCAACAACTGCACCAGCCACAACAGCATTGGCATCAACATCTACCACTCCATCAACATCAACTGCACCAACATCTACCACTCCATCAACAACAACTGCAGGAACATCATCCACTCAATCAACAACAACTGCACCAGCCACAACATCATTGGCATCAACAACTACCACTCCATCAACATCAACAGCAACAACATCTACCACTCCATCAACAACAACTGCACCAACATCAACCACGCTATCAACAACAACTGCACCAACATCTACCACTCCATCAACAACTACTGCACAAACCACAATATCATCTGCACCAACATCTACCTCTCCTTCAAAAACAACTTCAGCAACATCATCCACTCTGTCAACAACAACTGCACCAGAAACGACATCAACTGCACCAAAATTTACCATTCTACTATCAACTGCACCAACATCTACCACTTTGTCAACAAAAACTGCACCAACATCTACCTTTTTATCAACAACAACTGCACCAACATCAACCACTCTGTCAACAACAGCCACTCCATCAACAACAACTGCCCCAGTCTTAACATCAACGGCACCAACATCTACCACTCAAACAACAACAACTGCACCAACATCAACCACTCCATCAACAATAACTGTACCGACATTTACCACTCCATCACTAACTACTGAACCAACATTTGTCACTCTACCACCAACTGCTGCAACAACTTCAACATCAACTGCACCAACATCTAACACTGTGTCAACAATAAATGCACCAGCCACGACATCACTGGCATCAACATCTACCACTCCATCAACAACAACTGCACCAACATCAACCACTCTATCAACAACAACTGCACCAACATCTACCACTCCATCAACAAGTATAACACCTGTCACAACATCAACGGCATCAACTTCTATTACTCCATCAACAACAACTGCACCAGCCATTACATCGACAGCACCAACATCTACCACTCCATCAGCATCAACTGCAGCAACATCAACCACTCCATCAACAACAACTGCACCAACATCTACCACTCCATCAACATCTATAACACCAGTCACAACATCAACGGCATCAACATCTGCCACTCCATCAACAACAACTGTACCAACATCAACCCATTTGTCAACAACAGTTGCACCAGCCATTACATCAACAGCACCAACATCAACCATTCCATCAACAACTACTGCACAAGCCACAATATCATCTCAACCAACATGTACCTCTCCGTCAACAACAAATGCACCAACATCAACCACTCAATCAGCAACAACTGCACCAAAAACAACCACTCCATCAACAAAAACTTCACCAGCCATTGGGTCATCAACAACAACTGCACCAACATCTACCGCTCCATCAACAACAACTGCACCAACAACAACCACTCCATCAACAACAACTGCACCAGCCATTACATCAACAGCACCAACATCAACCACTCCATCAACAACAACTGCACCAACATCTACCACTCCATCAACAACAACTGCACCAGCCACAACATCACTGGCATCAGCACCTACCAATCCATCAACAACTGCAGCAACATCAACAACTCCATCAACAACAACTGCAACAGACATAACATCATCAGCACCAACATCTACCACTCCATCTACAACAACTGCACCAACATCAACCACTCTATCAATAACAACTGCACCAACCTCTACAACTCCATCAATAACTATAACACCAGTCACAACATCAACAGCATCAACATCTGCCACTCCATCAACAACAACTGTACCAACATCAACCCTTTTGTCAACAACAGTTGCACCAGCCACAACATCATTGGCATCAACATCTACCACTCCATCAACAACAACTGAACCAACATCTACCACTCCATCAACAACAATTGCACAAACAACAACCACTCCATCAACAACAACTGCATCAGCCATTACATCAACAGCACCAACATCTACCACTCCATCAGCAACAACTGCACCAGCCACAACATCATTGGCATCAACATCTACCACTCCATCAACATCAACTGCACCAACATCTACCACTCCATCAACAACAACTGCAGGAACATCATCCACTCAATCAACAACAACTGCACCAGCCACAACATCATTGACATCAACAACTACCAATCCATCAACATCAACAGCAACAACATCTACCACTCCATCAACAACAACTGCACCAACATCAACCACGCTATCAACAACAACAACTGCACCAACATCTACCACTCCATCAACAACTACTGCACAAACCACAATATCATCTGCACCAACATCTACCTCTCCGTCAACAACAACTTCACCAACATCATCCACTCTGTCAACAACAACTGCACCAGACACGACATCAACTGCACCAAAACTTACCATTCTACTATCAACTGCACCAACATCTACCACTTTGTCAACAAAAACTGCACCAACATCTACCTTTTTATCAACAACAACTGCACCAACATCAACCACTCTGTCAACAACAGCCACTCCATCAACAACAACTGCACCAGTCTTAACATCAACGGCACCAACATCTACCACTCAATCAACAACAACTGCACCAACATCAACCACTCCATCAACAATAACTGTACCGACATTTACCACTCCATCACTAACTACTGAACCAACATTTGTCACTCTACCACCAACTGCTGCAACAACTTCAACAACAACTGCACCAACATCAACCCCTCTATCAACAACAACTGCACCAACATCTACCACTCCATCAACAAGTATAACACCTTTCAAAACATCAACGGCATCAACTTCTATTACTCCATCAACAACAACTGCACCAGCCATTACATCGAGAGCACCAACATCTACCTCTCCATCAGTATCAACTGCAGCAACATCAACCACTCCATCAACAACTGCACCAACATCTACCACTCCATCAACATCTATAACACCAGTCACAACATCAACGGCATCAACATCTGCCACTCCATCAACAACAACTGTACCAACATCAACCCATTTGTCAACAACAGTTGCACCAGCCATTACATCAACAGCACCAACATCAACCATTCCATCAACAACTACTGCACAAGCCACAATATCATCTGCACCAACATCTACCTCTCCGTCAACAACAAATGCACCAACATCAACCACTCAATCAGCAACAACTGCACCAACAACAACCACTCCATCAACAAAAACTTCACCAGCCATTGGGTCATCAACAACAACTGCACCAACATCTACCGCTCCATCAACAACAACTGCACCAACAACCGCCACTCCATCAACAACAACTGCACCAGCCATTACATCAACAGCACCAACATCAACCACTCCATCAACAACAACTGCACCAACATCTACCACTCCATCAACAACAACTGCACCAGCCACAACATCACTGGCATCAACACCTACCAATCCATCAACAACTGCAGCAACATCAACAACTCCATCAACAACAACTGCAACAGACATAACATCATCATCACCAACATCTACCACTCCATCTACAACAACTGCACCAACATCAACCACTCTATCAATAACAACTGCACCAACCTCTACAACTCCATCAATAACTATAACACCAGTCACAACATCAACAGCATCAACATCTGCCACTCCATCAACAACAACTGTACCAACATCAACCCTTTTGTCAACAACAGTTGCACCAGCCACAACATCATTGGGATCAACATCTACCACTCCACCAATAACAACTGTCCCAACATTAACAACTTTGTCAACAACAACTGCACCAACATCTACCTCTCAATCAACAACAACTGCACCGACAACAACCACTCCATCAACAACAACTGCACCAGCAACTACATCAATGGCATCCACATCTACCACTCCATCAACAACTGCACCATTATCAACAACTCCATCAACAACAACTTCACCAACAACAACCACTCCATCAACAACAACTGCACCAACATCTACAACTCCATCAACAACAACTGCACCAAAATTAACCACTCTATCAACAACAATTGCACCAGCCATTACATCAACAGCACCAACATCTACCACTTCATCAACAACTGCACCAACATCTATCACTCCATCAACAACTACTGCACCAGCCACAACATCAACGGCATCGACATCTACCACTCCATCAATAACATCTGACCCAACATCAACAACTTTGTCAACAACAACTGCACCAACATGTACCTCTTCATCAACAACAACTGCACCAACATCAACCACTCCATCAACAACAACTGCACCAACATCAACCACTCCATCAACAACAACTGCACCAGCCATTACATTAACAGCACCAATATCAACCATTCCATCAACAACTACTGCACAAACATCAACCACAACCATTGGGTCATCAAAAACAACTGCACCAACATCTTACTCTCCATCAACAACAACTGCACCAACATCAACCACTCCATCAACAACAACTGCACCAGCCATTACATCAACAGCAACAACATCTACCACTCCATCAACAACAACTGCACAAACATCAACCACTCCATCAACAACAACTGCACCAGCCATTACATCAACAGCACCAACATCAACCATTCCGTCAACAGCTACTGCACCAACATCAACCACAACCATTGGGTCATCAACAACAACTGCACCAACATCTAACTCTCCATCAACAACAACTGCACCAACATCATCCACTCCATTAACAACAACTGCACCAACATGTAACACTCCATCAACAACAACTGAACCAGCCACAACATCACTGGCATCAACACCTACAACTCCATCAACAACTGCACTATCATCTACCACTCCATCAACAACAACTGTACCAACAAAAACCACTCCATCAACAACAACTGCACCAGCCATTACATCGACAGCACCAACATCTACCACTCCATCAACAACAACTGCAGCAACATCAACCACTCCATCAACAACTATAACACTAGTCACAACATCATTGGCATCAACATTTACAACTCCATCAACATCAACATCAACCACTCCATCAACAACAACTGTACCAACATCAACCACTCCATCACCAACTGCAACAACATTTACCACTCCATCACCAACATTTGTCACTCTTCCCACAACTGATGCACCAACCTCAAGATCAGCTGCACCAACATCTACCACTTTGTCAACAAAAACTGCACCGAGATCTACCTTTTTATCAACAACAACTGCACCAACATCAACCACTCTGTCAACAACAGCTGCACCAACAACAGCTTCTCCATCAACAACAACTGCACCAGCCATAACATCAACAGAACCAATATCTACCACTCCATCAACAACAACTGCACCAACATCAACCACTCTATCAACAACAACTGCACCAACATCTACCACTCCATCAAATAGTATAACACCTGTCACAACATCAACTGCATCAACATCTACCACTCCTTCAACCACAGCTGTACCAACACCAACCCTTTTGTCAACAACAATTGCACCAGCCACAACAACATTGGCATCAACATCTACCACTCCACCAATAACAACTGTCCCAAAATCAACAACTTTGTCAACAACTGCACCAACATCTACCTTTTTATCAACAACAACTGCACCAACATCAACCACTCCATCAACAATAACTGTACCAACATTTACCACTCCATCACTAACTACTGAACCAACATTTGTCACTCTACCACCAACTGCTGCAACAACTTCAACATCAACTGCACCAACATCTACCACTGTGTCTACAATAAATGCACCAGCCACGACATCACTGGCAACAACTGCACCAACATCAACCACTCCATCAACAACAACTGCACCAGCCACAAAATCATTGGCATCAACATCTACCACTCCATCAACATCAACTGCGCCAACATCTACCACTCCATTATCAACAACTGCAGCAACATCAACCACTCCATCAACAACAACTGCACCAGCCACAACATCATTGGCATCAACATTTACCACTCCATCAACATCAACGGCACCAACATCTACCACTCCATCAACAACAAATGTAACAACATCAACCACGCTATCAACAACAACTGCACCAACATCTACCACTCCATCAACAAGTATAACACCTGTCACAACATCAACGGCATCAACATCTACCACTCCATCAACAACAATTGCACAAACAACAACCACTCCATCAACAACAACTGCACCAGCCATTACATCAACAGCCCCAAAATCTACCACTCCATCAGCAACAACTGCAACAACATCAACCACTCCATCAAGAACAACTGCACCAGCCACAACATCATTGGCATCAACATCTACTTCACCAACATCTACCACTCTAAAAACAACTGCTGCACCAACCTCAACAACAGCTGCACAAAAATCCAACACTATATCAACAACTGCACCAATATTAACAACTCCATCAATAACAACTGTACCAACATTTACCACTCTATCAACAACTGCAATAACCTCAACAACAACTGCACCAACCTCAACATCAACTGCACCAACATCTACCACTCCAACAACAACAAATGTACCAACATCTACCACTCTGTTAACAACAACTGCACCAGCATTTACAACAATATCAACAACTGCACCAACCTCAGCATTCACTGCATCAACATCTACTACTCCATCAACAACAATTGTACCAATATCTACCACCTTGTTAACAACACATGCACCAACCTCAGCAACAGCTACACCAACATCTACCACTCCATTATCAATAACTGCAGCAACATCAACCACTCCATCAACAACAACTGCACCAGCCACAACATCACTGGCATCAACATTTACCACTCCATCAACATCAACGGCACCAACATCTATCACTCCATCAACAACAACTGTACCAACATCAACCACGCTATCAACAACAACTGCACCAACATCTACCACTCCATTAACAACTACTGCACCAGCCACAACATCATCTGCACCAACATCTACCACTCCATCATCAACAACTGCAGCAACATCAACCACTCCATCAACAACAACTGTACCAGCCACAACATCATTGGCATCAACATTTACCACTCCATCAACACCAACGGCACCAACATCTACCACTCCATCAACAACAACTGCACCAGAATCCACCATGTTATCAACAACAACTGCACCAACATCTACCACTACATCAACAAGTACTGCACCAGCCACAACATCATCTGAACCAACATCTACCACTCCATCAGCAACAACTGCAACAACATCAACCACTCCATCAACAACAATTGCACCAACATCAACCACTCCATCAACAACAACTGCACCAGCCACAACATCATTAGCATCAACATTTACCACTCCATCAACACCAACGGCACCAACATCCGCCATGTTATCAACAACAACTGCACCAACATCTACCACTCCATCAACAAGTACTGCACCAGCCACAACATCATTTGCACCAACATTTACCTCTCCATCAACAACAATTGCACAAACAACAACCACTCCATCAACAACAACTGCACCAGCCATTACATCAACTGCACCAAAATCTACCACTTCATCAGCAACAACTGAAACATCAACCACTCCATCAACAACAACTGTAATATCAACATCTACTTCACCAACATCTACCACTCTAAAAACAACTGCTGCACCAACTTCAACAACAGCTGCACAAACATCCAACACTATATCAACAACTGCACCAATATTAACAACTCCATCGACAACAACTGTACCAACATTTACCACTCTATCAACAACTGCACCAACCTCAACAACAACTGCACCAACATCAACTGCACCAACATCTACCACTGGATCAACAACAAATGTACCAACATCCACAACTCTGTTAACAACAACTGCACCAGCATCTACAACAATATCAACAACTGCACCAACCTCAGCATTCACTGCATCAACATCTACTACTCCATCAACAACATTTGTACCAATATCTACCACCCTGTTAACAACACGTGCACCAACCTCAGCAACAACTAAACCAACATCTACCACTCTGTTAACAAAAACTAGACCAACATCTACCACTCCATCAACATCAACTTTACCAATATCTATCACTCTACAAACAACTGCTACTCCAACCTCAACATTAACTGTACCAACATCTATCACTCCATCTACAACTACTGCAGCAGCCTCAACATCAACTGTACTGACATCTACAACTCCATTGACAACAACTGCAGCAGCCTCAACATCAACTTTTCTGACATCTACAACTCCATCGACAACAACTATACCAACATCTAGCACTCTACCAACAACTTCTGCACCAACAACAACTGTACCAACATCTACCAGTACATCAACAACTGCGCTGATCTCAGCAACAATTGCACCAACATCCACCATTCTATCAACAATAACTACACCAACATCTAGTACTCTACCAAAAACTTCTGCACCAACATCAACTGCACCAGCAACTGTACCAACATCTACCACTCTATCAACAACAACTGTACCAACATCTACCACTCTGTTAACAACAACTGCACCAGCATCTAAAACAATATCAACAAGTGCACCAACTTCAGCATTCACTGCATCAACATCTACTACTCCATCAAAAACAATTGTACCAATATCTACCACCCTGTTAACAACACGTGCACCAGCCTCAGCAACAACTACACCAACATCTACCACTCCACCAACAACAACTGTACCAACATCCACCACTCTGTTAACAACAACTAGACCAACATCTACCACTCCATCAACATCTACTTTACCAATATCTATCACTCTACAAACAACTGCTGCACCAACCTCAACATTAACTGTACCAACATCTATTACTCCATCTACAACTACTGCAGCAGCCTCAACATCAACTGTACTGACATCTACAACTCCATTGACAACAACTGCAGCAGCCTCAACATCAACTTTTCTGACATCTACAACTCCATCGACAACAACTACACCAACATCTAGCACTCTACCAACAACTTCTGCACCAACAACAACTGTACCAACATCTACTACTACATCAACAACTGCACCAATGTCAGCAACGCCTGCCACAACATCCATCACTCTATCAACAACAACTACATCAACATCTACCACTCTGGCAACAACTGCTGCGTCAACATCTACCTCTTCATCAGCAACTGGTGCACCAGCCTTAACACCAACTGCACCAACATCTAGCACTCTGCCAACAGCTTCTGCACCAACATCCACCACTCTATCAACAACAACTGCACCAACATCTAGCACTCTACCAACAACTTCTGCACCAACAACAACTGCACCAACATCTATCAGTCTATCAACAACTGATGCACCAACCTCAACAACTACATTTACTTTTAATCTGACAACAACCCAACTTGTGTCTACAACTCAACAAGCAAGTCAATCAACACCCTCATCTCCAGATGCTGTCCTGCAAAGTAAGCAAAGTTAATTTTATATGTCCATTTATTTCTTCTTCATATTATTATTATTCACAGCACAGGTTTTGTAAATAGATTAAAGTTTTATTCACATATGATAATATGAATCTGATTTTTTTATAGATATGACAGCAGTTGCATACATAAGTTTAAAAATGAGATCCTTTGTTGAGCTGAACAATGAGGAAATCATTACATATATTGAAAAGGTAAGCTGATATTTTGTCATAAACACATATACAGTATATATATATATATATATATATATATATATATATATATATATATATATATATATATATATATATATACAGTACAGACCAAAAGTTTGGACACACCTTCTCATTCAAAGAGTTTTCTTTATTTTCATGACTATGAAAATTGTAGATTCACACTGAAGGCATCAAAACTATGAACTAACACATGTGGAATTATATATGGAATTATATACATAACAAAAAAAGTGTGAAAAAACTGAAAATATGTCATATTCTAGGTTCTTCAAAGTAGCCACCTTTTGCTTTGATTACTGCTTTGCACACTCTTGGCATTCTCTTGATGAGCTTCAAGAGGTAGTCACCTGAAATGGTCTTCCAACCGTCTTGAAGGACTTCCCCGAGAGATGCTTAGCACTTGTTGGCCCTTTTGCCTTCTGTCTGCGGTCCAGCTCACCCCTAAACCATCTCGATTGGGTTCAGGTCCGGTGACTGTGGAGGCCAGGTCATCTGGCGCAGCACCCCATCACTCTCCTTCTTGGTCAAATAGCCCTTGATGCCTTCAGTGTGACTCTGCAATTTTCATAGTCATGAAAATAAAGAAAACCCTTTTGAATGAGAAGGTGTGTCCAAACTTTTGGTCTGTACTGTATATTTATTTATATATATATATATATATATAGAGAGAGAGCGATAGATAGATAGATAGATAGACAGACAGACAGACAGACAGACAGACAGACAGACAGACAGATAGATAGATAGATAGATAGATAGATAGATAGATAGATAGATAGATAGATAGATAGATAGATAGATAGATAGATAGATAGATAGATAGATAGATAGATAGATAGATAGATAGATAGAGCCCTACTAATAGTTGTTCACTTTAAGCATTAGCTGACTAATTGCATATTTATTAGTGGTGGTGGTAATCTAGATTAATCTCACTGTAATCTTGGAATTAATCTAGATTTATCTAGATTAAAATGGCTCATTTGAATTCTGCCAAAGGCATTCAGAATATGTGTGCTACCCAAATAAAATAGCCTAATGACTAAAAGTAAGTCTTTTAGAACCGGTTTCTCAAGCCAGGTGGTGCATTAGACCAGGAGCTCATCTCCTGTTTCCAAAATGCATCACAAAGTGTTTGAGAAAGCTGTAAACTAATTCCACATTGCACAAGGTGCAAACAACCTTACGCCCGTTTCACACATAATTTGTCTGCAGTGCGTATGCGTTTCGTATTTTTTTACGCACCCATGTTAACGGATTCCAGCATTCACGTGGTTGCGGTCTGTCAGTGCGTTCCAGGAGCGGTGCGTCTGCAGCAGTGCAGCGATTGTTCACGTACCGAGTAGCAGACTGCAAACACGTCCTGTGTGAAAGCACAATGAGTATGAGTCCGTGCTGCTTCTGCACCACATATGTAACGCACACGGACTGCATACGCACTGCAGACGGAGTATGTGTGAAACAGGCGTGCATCTTGTCGAGGTTTCCATTGGTAAGCTTCTTAAAAAAAAAAATTCCCTGAAGCAAACCCGGCGGCTTCAGCTGCATCCATGTTAGCACGTCACGTTTGATCTGGTAATTTCACACTAGGCATACACACAGGTTCGAAGACTCGTTCTCGCCCCCTACACATTCGGCTAGGTATACATCCGCGCTAAAATATCAAGGTGAAATTCTTCATAGCTCGCCTAGTATAGACCCAGCTCTCAACCCAACTTTGAGAATAGATTAACGGCGATATTTTTTTTATTGCCCTATAAGAGTCTCCCGTTAACGCAGCACGTTAACACCGATAACGGCCCACCACTAATATTTATTAATAAAATATTAAATCATTATAATGAGCCTTTAATTGCCTGCATAGCCTAATACGCGCTCAAGCACATGCATAAAGCTTGCCACAGCACACTGGCGGAATAAATTATTATAAATGTGTCAGGGAAAAACAGTAAGGAGGCTACATTAACATTTTAATAATGCATTGATACACTGGTGCTTTCTTTGTTTTAAGTTTAAGAGATGAAGTCAGAAACACTGACTCATTATCTCCACAGTATAGATTACATAATCTGATAATATATGTTTTCCATTTGAATTGGTTAATTTGAAAGTAGACATTTCACTCTCTATAGATGTTTTTCATATCTGTAAGGTAAGTATACAAAGAGACAAAGGTGGCAGAAAGGGCATTCCTGTTTGCTTTCATTGTTTTACAAAAGGGCAATGTTTTGTTGTCAACATGAGTGCACAAAATAAATTTAGAGTCTTTGCAGATTTGAAAGATGTATTGCTCCTATCTGTATAAGCAAAAATGATGGAGTATTTTAAGAGCAAGTGAATGCACCAGCACCTCCATCTGTCATGCAGTGAGCGCTATTGTTCAATTTCCACACTCCACCCATACCCTTCAATAGCACATATTTATGTAGGTTTACATTAGATTGAGCAGCCATGTAAAGTTGCTAATACTTACATATTTCAGATGATAAGCCATATTTGAGGTCGATGAATGACATGCAAGTGTTTGGATGTCCTGCCCAATGTACTGTATTACCACATGGACCAGCCGTTAATGATCTGTTCATCACAGACTGTTTGACTTTGTGGATTAAATTTTTTGTTTCTGCGACTAAGCGACTAATAAAAGTTTGGTCAGTGTTATATGGAGCAAACAAGACACGGGACGTCCGGATCCATTTGCAAAGCTTTATTTAGAAGACAGGCAAACACATATGGCACAGGCAAGACACAAGAGTAATCTGTTAAACATGCATGGTTCTTTGATCGGCGAACATAATCCAGAGAGATTGACAAGAGGGGTAATCCAATGAACTCGAACAATAGTCCAGGCAAGGTGCAAACATAATCCAAAAAACAAGATGAAAGGGTAATCGAAAAAACTCAGGCAAGAATCAGAACACAGGAAAGCAGGAGTTTCTTATGGTCATTAAGGCTGCATTTATTTGATAAAAAATACAAGAAATAAAAATTATTTATTTATTCCTGTGATGCAAAGCTGAATTTTCAGCATCATTACTCCAGTATTCGGTGTCACATGATCCTTCAGAAATCATTCTAATATGCAAATTTATTATCAGTTCTTTGATACTTTTTCAGTTTTCTTTGATGAAAAAAAAGTAAAAAGAAAAGCATTTATTTAAAATATAAATATTTTCTAACAATATACACTACAGTACAAACGTCTGGGGTCAGTACATTTTTATTGTTTCTTTTTTTTGAAAGAAATTAAAACTTTTATTTAGCAAGGATGTGTTAAATTATATTTTGAATAAATTCTGTTCTTTTAAATTTATGCATTTAGCAGACGCTTTACTTACAGTTCATTCAGGCTATCAATTTTTACATATCATGTGTTCCCGGGGAATCGAACCCCCAACCTTGCACTTAATAGTTCAGTGCTCTACCAATTGAGCTACAAGAACACTAATTATATTATATATTATACTTTTAACACTTTATTCATCAAAGAATCCTGAAAAACAAAAGTATTGCAGATTTCCCCCAAAAATTTGGCAGCACAACTGTTGCAAGCATTGATTAGTTTCTCGAGAGCACACAAAAGTTTCTCGTTAGCATGCAATAGTCTCTCGAGAGCATGCAGTAGTTCCTCGTGAGCATGCAAAAGTTTATCATGAGCTCGTGAAAGTTTCTTGTGAGTAGTAAAAGTTTCTTGTGAGCATGCCATAGTTTTTCGTGAACATGCAAAAGTTTATCATGAGCATGCGAAAGTTTCCTGTGAGCATGCAGTAGCTCCTCGTGAACATGCAAAAGTTTATCGTGAGCTCGCGAAAGTTTCTCGTGAGCATGCCATTGTTTCTTGTATGCGAAAGTTTCTCGTGAGCATGCCATTGTTTCTTGTATGCGAAAGTTTCTCGTGAGCATGCCATTGTTTCTTGTATGCGAAAGTTTCTCGTGAGCATGCCATTGTTTCTTGTATGCGAAAGTTTCTCGTGAGCATGCCATTGTTTCTTGTATGCGAAAGTTTCTCGTGAGCATGCCATAGTTTCTTGTATGCGAAAGTTTATTGTGAGCATAGGAGAGTTTCTCGAGAGCACACAAAAGTTTCTTCTGAGCATGCAAATGTTTTTGAGAGCACACAAATTTTTTTCTTGTGAGCACACAACAGTTTCTTGAGAGCATGCAAAAGTTTCTCAAGAACATGTGAAAGTTTCTCGAAAGCATGCAATAGTTACTTATGAGCACCCAAAAGTTTCTGGTGAGCACGTGATAGTTTCTTAAGAGCACACCATAGTTTCTCATGAGCAACAAATGTTTCTGGTTAGCAGGCAAAGATTTCTCATGAGCATGCAATAGTTTCTCCTGAGCACACAATGGTTTCTCGAAAGCGCACGAAAGTTTGTATATTTTGGCAAATGTCCATTTAGGGAATCTATATGTACATAATTCAATAGATTAAAATGATATTGTAAGATACACCAGTTTGCAATATTAAGCATGTACAGCTAAAAATAGCTGTAAGAGGATAACACTGGATGCCAGGCACATTAAGTTTACAAATGGCCGTGGCTGTTTTTATGGGAAAAATAAGGTGAATTCATCAATGTAAAAATTTTATTATAATGCTTTCAGTGCTTATCAATTTTCTTTGCAGTTTTTCAAGCACACAAACAGTAGCGGGACAATCAGGATTACTGTGAAGAAATCAAGAAAATTGTTGACCTAAGGATCTAACATGGAAAACTGCAATCCCCTACAAACAATCTCTGAATGAAATGTCCAGTCAGGTGTCCAAATGTTTTTCACTGAATTTTCTATAGATAGATTTTGACTATAAACTGTGATTACAAGAACCAATAAAACAACTAAAATGTTAATTATATATATATATATATATATATATATATATATATATATATATATATATATATATATATATATATATATATTCTCTCTCTCTTTTTTCTGTTTTAGTTCATTTTTAGTTTAAGTCATGCACTTTTTCATTCTGAACTCAACAATCACTTAAGCTTTGTTGTGAAATATTTAATATGTTGTTTATGTTATAATATTGCTGCTCTTTTCAGTGTGAATAATAAAAAAAAAAATCTCTCAGATCTATACAAAATCTAAAAGTTTTGGAATTTCTACACATGATGCGAGCGACAGGACTACTGCTATATTATTACAATCAGTAATGCTGTCTGGATGCGGTGATGTGACAAATTGAAATCCCTGACAGTAAACTGTCGCCTCATTCTATTTATTATGTATTGACATAAAGTTCAAACAATTTGCAACAGTCGCTTTGTTGCATCCAGTGTAGGTAAATCATCAATGAACGGTGCTTTCACATCAAGGCTAAAACAATTTATCGCCTTCTGCTAATTTACGCCTGTACACTAAAGGTGCACCTAAAAAAATTTAATATAATGGAAAGGTCTTTATTTTTTGTAATTTAATTAAAAAAGCTAACTTTCTTATTTTCTAGGTTTATTGCACACAAACTGAAATATTTCAAGAGGTTTTTTTTGTTTTAATTCTGATGGTCACGACTTACAGTTTAGGAAAATTAAAAATTTAGTATCTAAAAAAAATTAGAATATTTCATTTTGAGCTTGATTAGTTTGATTAATTTTGAGTATAAATACTGGGTACCTCTTGGACTAGTTTAGAACATGCATCCACAATTATGGGAAAGACGACTGACTTGACCATTGTCCAGAAAGGACAAGGAGGTTAACCCACAGAAGGTCATTGCTGAAAGGGCTGGCTGTTCACAGAGTGCTGTATCAAAATATATTCATAGAAAGTTGACTAGAAGGAAAAAGTGTGGTAGGAAATGGTACACAAGCAACAGGGATGACCAAAGCCTTGGGAAGATTGTCAGGAAAAGCCGATTCCAGAACTTTGGAGAGCTTCACAAGCAGTGGACTGAAGCCGGAGTCAGCGAATCAAGAGTCCCCACACTCAGACGTCTTAAGGAAAAGAGCTACAGCTGTCACATTCCTAGAGCCAAGCCACTCCTGATCCAGAAAAATGGTCAGAAACATTTCACCTGGGGTAAGGAGAAAAACAACTGGACTGTTGATCAGTGGTCCACAGTCCTCTCTTCAGATGAAAATAAATTTAGCATTTCATTTGGAAATCAAGGTCTGGAGTCTGGAGAAAGACTGGAGAGGCACAGAATCCAAAGTTTCTGAAGTCAGAGATGATTTGGGGTGCTGGTGTTGCTCCATTGTGTTTTATCAAGTCAAAAGTCCCCTCAAGACACATTGTCATGAGTACATTGATGAAAAGAAAGATCTTTCTAGCTTTAACTCCAAAACTCACACCAGATGAGTCCATCTAATTAGGAAGACATTAGTTATATAGTGAAGTCCCACTTGTAACAATCTGCAGATTACAAAAAAAAATAATGTAAATGCTTTACATTGTTTACATTCTTGTAAAACTACCTGGCAGGTTAAAAATGCAGATAAACCAGAGTCAGCGATGGGAAATTAAAAGAAATAGAGAATCTCATTGTTCTCTTATGATAAGGTATTTGGTAATGAAGTATAAATTGATTTTCTGGTCATATACTCCTGTTTTAAAAACCAAATTAAGGGAAACGGTTTCAAGTTTCTGTATGTCTTAGTGTTTTTTAATGTATGTATTCCACAGCATGCTACTGAGCAGTTGAATAATGGAATTATTACACACAAAAGTCTTTTATTAAAATCACTCAGTATGTTTTAATGGATTTAACATTGAACAGTAAACATGATAACATTACAGATCAAATTTAAACGAATGATTACAGTAATTTCATCATGGTTTATTTGAGAAGACATTTTAGTAGAATGCAAATAGTCAGAGCCTGGTTAAAGGTCAGGAGGACTGTTTACCCATGCCTTCGGTTCATCATTGATTACAAAACTAGGTCTTTTTGGGGATTGAAAATATTCAGAAGAGGGCTGTTTGAATATAAATGTCTACATATAGAGATTTTGAAAGCTCACGTTTTATATTAAGTTTTTAATTAAGGAAAAATTAAATAAATACAAATTATAAAACCACGCCATTCTACTCTTAATCTAAATAATCCAGAGTCAAAATACTGAGGAAAAACAAAGGGGAAAAAACAATGAAAAGATAGCAGAGATTTTGATAGCCCTCTATTTTGTTATTTATAGTTACTATTTAAATTAAAATCACTTTTAAAATTCTATTAAGAGGAACTTACAAATTGAAGGTATTTTATATTAATACTAATAAAAAAAGATTTCGCTATCGTCTCGTAAACCCCGCCCATAGATGTGCTTAGCCAATCAGAGGAGCTTCTCCTCCTTAACTCCAATCGACAAGCTTGTCAATCATGTGTGCATGAGCCCCGCCTACACACGTGCTCAGCCAATCAGAAGACGCGTACCACTTCCACCTTCACAGCCAGCCTGTCAATCTTGTGTAAATAAACCTCGCCCACACATGAGTCGGAGAGACACGTCCACTTTCACTGCGAGGTTTCGTCGTCGAAATGCTCTCGTGGGAGTTTTTCCAAATAACTTTTGTGTGTCCACAACTTTGTCTACTCCTACATAAATAAACGAGCTGTCCGGTGAAGACGGCAATGGCTGCAGAAAGCGAGCGTGATAATTCTTTCCATCAAATTCTGCATCAGATCGGTGGAAAAAGTAGCATTCATTTAATAAGCGCTGTGAGAGGACCTGATGGAGACACCGGTGTATTACAAGACTTCATCGCGGACATGTTTAATAACGGGGAGCGCGAAGAAACCAGCAACGGCGAAATCAAAATCCAAACAAACGTGTGCAGCCATAACCAATCGCACACAGAACAGAATTCATCCGATCTCTGCAAGAGCGAGAAACCAGATCCACTCGAGAACAGAACCGTGAGCTCGAGCCGATTCAGCGGCGGAAAACACAGAGCCATTCAGTGCGCCGTGATCATATTCATCTTCAAACACGATTATGTGTGTCATAAAGAGAATCGTGTGTCTTTGAGGGAGATTCTGAAGGACGTGAGAGCTCGGATCAAGAGGAACGCTCTCCGTCCTGCTCTGCTGGGACTCGTTCACACCGACCCAATCAATCAATCACAGAGTCGCGATTCAGTGGAGTTCCTGGATCGATCCCTGCGAGCGGTGTTCATTAACCACCCCCCGCAGGCCATATGGACCGGACGTTACGTCACAAAGTCCCCGGATGTGCTACAGGAGATCAAGTGGAACACCTGCAGGGCTGTGAAGGGCTCGATTTCCACAGGTCTGTTGGGTGTCATAGTCCAACACGATATTATGTGCTTTACGAAAAGGCGATTTCGTACGATTTTGTATGATGTGATTATTACGGAAAAGTATGAATTATTATTATTATTATTTTTTTTTTTTGAAGAAAGGAAACATGATGGACCACCCCTAACCCCACCCCAACCTAACTGTCTGTGCGGCGCAAGAAGATTGTACGAAAAAAATCACGAATGAGATTGTATGAATTTTGCGAAATTGTAAAATAGTTTTTCTATGCAAACGTGCACTAGACTTAACGCTATACACTTGGCCATTGCGCTTTTCTTTTTACACATGTACTGAACTTCAATAAAAAAAAATTTTAAAAGTTGCGATAGCTACAAATATAACTATAATGATAATTATATTAGTGTCCTCCTTAATGCGCAATATCGTTCTGTGCATTATAAGCACGCCCTGGCCCTTTAAATATTTTAGCTCTTCAGAGTCACTGAATTCTGATTGGCTGTCAAAGTTTTTATCGTCCATCAGCCGAAAAAAAAAAAATCACTCTGAAAGGGATTCAAACCATGTTTTTCTCAGTATCAATTGTTATCCATATAACTATAGAGTAATCGTCCCAAGATTTAGAAAGATAATTAAACCTTCATTGATATCCTCTTAGTTATCGTCATTGGTTTGAATGGGCTTTTAACAAATTTAACACCCCTCATGTTGCGTTTTTTATAACAACAACATGTTTTTTGCCTTTCGCCGCACTGCTTTTCTATTGTTTTTCATATAAATGCTTACCTAGGCATGTGGTCCTGACTTGCTTTTTTTTTCGCTACCTAGCTAGACAGCTTTTTTCCAATTATCTTCTATAAACGTACTGGGGAACCTACTTAGACAGCATTGTAGGATATCATTGCCAAAAAAACATCCGCATGTTTTAGCAGTTTAGCATACAGTGAGCTGTTTATCTAGACAGTAGTTTGTGGCATTATAGCCTCAAAACCCGAGTGTGCTGCCCAACTAGCATCTTTTCAGCTTCATGTAGGTCACAACTCTAGCCGAATCACATGATTTGGGGGACTATAATGAATAGAGGCCCCTAGAAAAAAGAAAGAAAGAATGTGATTAACGAGTCCTTTCTCAATGGCTCTTTATGTTGCAGATAGCACTGTTGGCGGTAAAAGCAGTTTGTTTTGGCCACTGAAATGTTTCCCGGGACTCTTCAGAAAGACACACAGAGGACAAGCTGACGTAAACACCAATAGTTGGCAGCAAGGTTTGAGGATGCTCATTAGCATTCAGATTGAAACCTGTTTGTTTAGCTATCAACTAATCTGCCATCTTAACTCTTCCAGCCAATACGAATGTGACTGAGGAAGGAATCCCACTGCAGATGCGGGCCACAGCAGACTGACGCCATGTCGGCTTTGCCAATAGACCAATGAAGATAAAGAACAAGCCTCAATCTGTGTGCCTGTGTGCTACACAGGTCATATACTCTTGCACTATGACTGGCCAGTCAGGAAGATTCATAGAAGTGAGAAATGAAGGCAACGAAAGGCTGCTAGAGCATTATACATGATACAGTTTTTTTTGCTATCTCAGAAGGTTATATCACTACAATCACAGTAACATACAGAGTTTATTAGTATTAAATAATCTAATGTGACCATTCCTGAACACTGTGACTCACTACTGTATCAGCTGTTGTTTTTAAATAAAAGAAACATGTTGTTACATCGACTCGACCAATAAACGAGGTATTCTGAAGAAAACAAGAAATGTGATGCATTTAGCTGTTTAAAACGTTTTCAATGCTGTACCAGACACATTGGTGAATAAATGAAAACGGAAGAGTTTACGTTAGACTAGTCATTCATATAGAACGCATTTTTGCATTTTGTTAATATGCACTTGGACGTATGTGTTTGACTGGTTTCGGTTGATTCGACGTTTGTCTTCGTCTTCGTGGCTACACAATAGGCTTTAACATTTTTTTCTGCACGCTGTTTACAAACTGAACTATTGAATCATTGTTTGTAAGCGAGTGATTCATTTGAGTCGATTCTCTTCAATGAATTGATCAAGTTCGATAGCTGTGGTCTGAATCGGTTCAAGATTCATTCTGAATGATTCGAACTGATCACTCGCGCACTGAATAATTTGGAGAGGTTATTGACTTCAATAGTTAAATAGGCCTACATTTTCAAGATTTTTTTTTTATTTGTCACATACACAATTATATAGAGCATATATAACCAGCAGTGAAATGTGAGTACTTAAAAAAACATTAAACATTAAAAATAATTGGGATGGGGGAAGGTAAGTTAAATTAAAACAATATAATTGTAACTATTAAAGTGACTAAAATCAACACAATAAATGTACAAAGGTACTACAGGCGGACATTTTTTTTATACTAAATTTATTCGAGTTTTATAAACAGAAATGAATTTGTTCCATGTTTTTATTTTATTGTGTTATATTATTATGTTATTTTATGGTATTTCGATATTTTATTTTCTATATTATTTTGAGTTATGCTTTTATGTTATGTTATTAAATGTAACTTTATTTTATGTAATTTTTTTATTTATTATTTTATTTTGTTATTGTATTTTATGCTATTTTTGTTAATTTTATTTTGCGGTTTTATTATTTTTTTTGTTGTATTTAGCTATTGTATTTTGCTGTTTTATGTTACTATATTATTGTATTTTGTTATTTTATTTTCAGATTTAAAAGCTCTTATGTGTTTGACCACCGAGTAGAGAGAAAAAGAGATGCTAATTACAGACGGGAAAAAGAGAGGGGTAGAAATATCATTTATGTGGGTCCCAGTATTGCATCAAATGAAAAGGTTGATAAATTGGCTATCTAATTTATTAAATCTATTAAGATTTAATAAATTAAATTAAATCTAAGGCGAAGGGTAAAAGTATAGTATGGCAGGAAACTATTTAAAAAAATGACAACTGTTTTGGGAGCAAGAAATCAAAGGGAGACACCTATTCTCATTTTCTAGTAGGGTAACGGACTGAGTTAATATTTATAATAGAGGGGGATAAGTCGTAAGGAACAAGTTATTATTTCTAGAATGAGGATTGGGCACACATTTTTGAATAGCAATTTATTTATTTTGGGAAACATCAAAGTGGCTTGTGTTCATGTTTGGAACCTTAGACAGTGGAACATGTGTTGATTTCGTGTAGAAAATATGACCTTCAAAGACAAGATTTATTCAGAGAATTGCGAGAAACTGGTTTGGAAGAAATATCTCTGAAAACTATTTTAGAAGTAGGGGTAACCGAGAAAGGAAAACTCTTTCTTTTTACATTTTTAATAGACACTGGACTGTATAAAAGTATATATAGTGCAATAGAGTAATACATCCATAGACGGCAGCAATGCAACTTATTGGATGCCGTAAAATCCCATAGAAGAAGAAGAAGACGAAGAAGAGCCGCTGTAGGGTTGACCGCCACAAAGCCTGTCTGGAAACAGTTCGTTTTTATTATCGCCCACCTAAAACATTCATTTAAAAATAATTGCTATTTCCCATTAAATAACTATTTTGTAACATCTGATAACAGCCGCGTCCACGTATTCCGCAGTATGTGATTTCCCAGTAAACAGCGAGTGATCGGTTCAGGCGGAGCGCCGGCGCGCCCCGGAGATCAGTCTGATTCCCCGCTGCTGCTGCTGCTGCTGTGTAATAGCAGTCGATCGCTCGCCGCTTACACCGTTTCATTGAGAGTGAAACAAACTTTCTTCTTCTTCTCACTGTTTGTGTGTTTAAATCGTTGTGCTGGAGGAGATCCGGTGACGGACACAGACAAACATGATCACTTCAGCCGGTGAGTGCACGAGCTCGAGCGCGTTTGATTTAGCTGAGTCACACAGCTAGCGGCTAACGAGCTAGCGCTTCATTCGTGCTTTATAACAATAAATGTGCTCTAATATATAACTTACTACTTCAGCTTTTACATACAGGAGTGACTGAGAGTGTAACTGTTAGCTAATGTTTCTAACGACTTTGACAGACGTGGTTTGTTTACCTCATCAACCGAAAGTAACGAATTAGCGCGATTTATTAAAAACCGGATGTATTATATGCGCCTGACTGTATAAACATGTAAGAAAGACATGTATATGTTATGTGTGAATGAAACGTATGTCTGAGCTCGTTCTGTAGCAGATCTGTCATGTCACTGTCATTAAAAATAAGAAGGATTGGCAGAAAGAGACTGATATAACTGTCAGATTGATGGATAGAGAGCAAGAGTGTGTGTGCATATCTCTCTCTCTCTCTCAGTATGTACTGTACACTGATGGTGTTTGTCTGTTGTGCAGCTGGTATTATTTCGCTCCTGGATGAAGACGAGCCGCAGCTCAAGGTACAGATCAGCTCTTGTCAAACACAGATAACATGATTAACTTCAGGTGTCATTAACAGTCTGTTGTTCTTCTCTTAAAGGAGTTTGCTCTTCATAAACTCAACTCTATTGTCAATGACTTCTGGGCTGAGATTTCAGAGTCTGTGGACAAGATGTAAGTAACATCGACTGATTGTTTTCAAAGAGAATTGCACATAAAATTGCCATGAACCCGTCTAAATTATGCTCTAACTTGTTTAATCAGGGGTGTGGTTTTTACAAATAATACTAATTATTATTATTAAGATGATTTATTATTATTATTATTATTTTAATGTAAAGTGTACCCCGTGTGAACGGCATGAATCTAGAGGAAAACTGTGGTAATATTATAATTTTACAGCTATTCTGTAAACTACATTATTAGTATGAAATACTCATTTTTATTGGACAGTATATTAGTGATACTTTTTTAGTGATTTTTAAATTAAATACTTAATACTACTAATTATTGGTATTAGTAATTAATTTGTCTTGTAATACTATGAATGAAATAGTAATATATTTATTTTTGTTTGCAATTTTGACAATAATAATTTGAGTATTTATTTACAGTACATTAGTATTACTGGAATAGTAATATATTCATTATTATCTAAAGTATAATTATAATTTAAATCCAAAAGTCTATTGTGAATGGTAATAATTCTTATTTTTATTAATTGCTTGTCTTTTTACGATACTGTAGCATTATTGCAATAGTTTAGTTTCTCGATTTATTTCCTTTTATTAATGGCAATTTATCGCCATTCAGTTATTTTCATGTTATTTTTCAAATCATAAAGCTAAAAGAAGAAATTATAAAAAAAAATACAATTTATAATACTACTATTTAAGTGTAAAAGTTAGTAATTAATTATCATAATAATAGTAATACAACCCGAATTCCGGAAAAGTTGGGACGTTTTTTAAATTTTAATAAAATGAAAACTAAAGGAATTTCAAATCACATGAGCCAATATTTTATTCACAATAGAACATAGATAACGTAGCAAATGTTTAAACTGAGAAATTTTACACTTTTATCCACTTAATTAGCTCATTTAAAATTTAATGCCTGCTACAGGTCTCAAAAAAGTTGGCACGGGGGCAACAAATGGCTAAAAAAGCAAGCAGTTTTGAAAAGATTCACCTGGGAGAACATCTAGTGATTAATTAAGTTAATTGATATCAGGTCTGTAACATGATTAGCTATAAAAGCTTTGTCTTAGAGAAGCAGAGTCTCTCAGAAGTAAAGATGGGCAGAGGCTCTCCAATCTGTGAAAGACTGCGTAAAAAAATTGTGGAAAACTTTAAAAACAATGTTCCTCAACGTCAAATTGCAAAGGCTTTGCAAATCTCATCATCTACAGTGCATAACATCATCAAAAGATTCAGAGAAACTGGAGAAATCTCTGTGCGTAAGGGACAAGGCCGGAGACCTTTATTGGATGCCCGTGGTCTTCGGGCTCTCAGACGACACTGCATCACTCATCGGCATGATTGTGTCAATGACATTACTAAATGGGCCCAGGAATACTTTCAGAAACCACTGTCGGTAAACACAATCCGCCGTGCCATCAGCAGATGCCAACTAAAGCTCTATCATGCAAAAAGGAAGCCATATGTGAACATGGTCCATTAGCGCCGTCGTGTCCTGTGGGCCAAGGCTCATTTAAAATGGACTATTTCAAAGTGGAATAGTGTTTTATGGTCAGACGAGGCCAAATTTGACATTCTTGTTGGAAATCACGGACGCCGTGTCCTCTGGGCTAAAGAGGAGGGAGACCTTCCAGCATGTTATCAGCGTTCAGTTCAAAAGCCAGCATCTCTGATGGTATGGGGGTGCATAAGTGCATACGGTATGGGCAGCTTGCATGTTTTGGAAGGCTCTGTGAATGCTGAAAGGTATATAAAGGTTTTAGAGCAACATATGCTTCCCTCCAAACAACGTCTATTTCAGGGAAGGCCTTGTTTATTTCAGCAGGACAATGCAAAACCACATACTGCAGCTATAACAACAGCATGGCTTCGTCGTAGAAGAGTCCGGGTGCTAACCTGGCCTGCCTGCAGTCCAGATCTTTCACCTATAGAGAACATTTGGCGCATCATTAAACGAAAAATACGTCAAAGACGACCACGAACTCTTCAGCAGCTGGAAATCTTTATAAGGCAAGAATGGGACCAAATTCCAACAGCAAAACTCCAGCAACTCATAGCCTCAATGCCCAGACGTCTTCAAACTGTTTTGAAAAGAAAAGGAGATGCTACACCATGGTAAACATGCCCCGTCCCAACTATTTTGAGACCTGTAGCAGAAATCAAAATTGAAATGAGCTCATTTTGTGCATAAAATTGTAAACTTTCTCAGTTTAAACATTTGCTATGTTATCTATGTTCTATTGTGAATAAAATATTGGCTCATGTGATTTGAAAGCCTTTTAGTTTTCATTTTATTAAAATTTAAAAAACGTCCCAACTTTTCCGGAATTCGGGTTGTAATTAATATAATATCAATAAAAGTAAATTAATATTATATCATTTTAAATTAAAATTATATGAAGTTATTGTCCAAAAAATGCTTAAAAAAATGTAATGGAGAAGTATATCAGCATTCCAATGATAGTGTTGTAGTGTAAAGTGATGAAGAGTGAATGTGTAGACACCAGTGAAGTGTTGAGCTCAGTGTTTGTCTGTCAGCGAGGTCCTGTACGAGGACGAGACATTCTGTAGCAGAGAGTTTGCTGCACTGGTGGCCTCCAAAGTCTTCTACCACCTCGGAGCTTTTGAGGAGTCCTTAAACTACGCTCTGGGCGCTGGAGATCTCTTCAACGTCAGTGACAATTCAGAGTATGTGGAGACCATTATTGGTAAGTGAAGAGCTGTCGCTGGAACTCATTTGATAGCAATTAATACTTCTAATCCGTAAATCACATTTGTGCCGAACCGTGGGGCCTGGTTCGTACGGATCATGGACCATCTACCATTCGCTGCAGCCCTAATAAACACAGACTTGGAGAGCAGAAGATACTTCTTTCAAAAACATAAATCTTACCAACCCTTGTCTTTGTGGCCATCAGCCAAGTGTATCGATCACTACACCAAACTGCGCGTGGAGAACGCCGAGCTGCCAGAGGATGAGGAGAAGAAAAGCATCGATCCTCGTCTGGAGGGAATCGTCAACAAGATGTTCCAGCGCTGCTTGGGCGATCACATGTACAAACAAGCCATCGGCATCGCGCTGGAGACCCGCCGTTTGGACATCTTCGAGAAAACCATCCTGGAATCTGTATGTTACTTATCTGCAGAGTCAGACATTGAATATTGATCTTAAAGGGATAAACAATTTTGGGTGAACTGTCATTTCAAGAACCATATCGCAGACCTTTGTTTGGTTTTCCCACAGAAGGACATTGGTGGTCTGCTGGCCTACAGCCTGAAGATCTGCATGTCCCTCATGCAGAACAAGAAGTTTCGTAACGACGTTCTCCGAGTTTTGGTCAAGCTGTACATGAACCTGGAGAAGCCTGACTTCATTAGCGTTTGCCAGGTGACCTGTCCTGAGCCCACTGATCTTTATCCTGCTCTGCGTTCAGGGATTCCTCTCTGACGTTGTTGTTTTTCATCATAGTGTCTTATTTTCCTGGACGACCCTCAAGCTGTGAGCGATATATTGGAGAAGCTTGTGAAAGATGATAACCTCCTGATGGCCTATCAGATCTGCTTTGACCTGTATGAGAGCGCCAGCCAGCAGTTCCTGTCCTCTGTCATCCAGAACCTGCGGACCGTTGGCACACCCATCCCCGCCGTGCCCGGGTCCACCAACACCGGCACTGTGCCCACCCAAGAGAGAGACAGGTAGGCTTGTTACCGCTTGCATATTGATGCATCAAATAAACTGAGAAATCATATCTTTCAGTCTATGTTGGTGCTTTTCCACTACGTGCTATGGTTCCCTTCTGGGGGGTTTTCCACTGGGTTACATTTCCTGGTACTTTTTTTTAGTACCACCTCGGTTGAGGTTGCAAGTGAATTGTACCATTACCAAAACGTGACGCGTAAACCCTGCTGATCACCGATTGGCTGGAGAGAGTTGTCTCTGCTTGCGTCATTGAAGTTGCGACACAATTTTGATTTAAATCAAAAAAGCCAGTGAATGATCAAACGCAACCGTTTTGAATGACTGCACCTTTTTTTAATAACCAAAAAATGGTTTTGAGGTCTGTTGGGAAAGTACAGATGCTCCTCTCGTTGATAGCAGAGGAGTGGATCCAGTGAGAGTTTTTTGGGGCGACGTGGAATGAAAACATTTTTTTTAGGCGTCGTGGCAGTAGAGGGGGTGCAAATATAATGACATGTGAATAATCCCAGCCACTCTAAAGAGAGATACTAAACTGCAGTGGAAACGCAAACAGAGCTGAGTCGTACCACGCAGTGGAAAAGTGGAAGATAATGCAAGTGAATGGGTGCCAGAGTTTTGAAGCTTCAAAAAGCACATTCAGCCGTCAAGATAATAGTAGTTTTATGTATATATTTTCCTTTTTTATAGAAAACTGTTGTTTTATCCCTGTTGTTTTTATATTTGTTGTTTTATTTATTTAAAAAAAAAACATACAGGGTCTCATTCTCATTGACAATTAGAAACGTCACTGCAAAATGAATAATGGTCCTAAAGTAGGCTTCATTTTCTTTGCATTTTTTGTTTTTGTAAATGTATTTATTCAAGTTAGTTTTCTTGAGTCACCGGCTTAATCATAGTGAAACACTTCACTTGAACTCGCATCCTTGAGGGCTATTTTAACGAAAAGAATTTGAATTCTAAGAAACTTTACTAATATGATTCGGAAGATGAATTGAATATGTTGTTATTGTTTCAGTGATGCCATGGAGACGGAGGATAAAGCGGGAAGTTCTCCGGCTGGAAAAGCTGCAGACGTGGTGAGTCTTTGAGCTCATCTGATATATCAGTCTTGTGTAAAACAATGTTTAAAGTGTATTTAACTGTCTTCAAATAGAAGGGTGAGCCCAAAGACCAGAACTCAAAAATGATTAAAATACTGAGCGGAGAAATGGCCATCGAGCTGCACCTCCAGTTCCTCATCCGAAACAACAACACAGACCTGATGATCCTCAAAAACACAAAGGTGAGAATCCAGCTCTGGAACGGGTTAAAGCCTCCAATGGTATTTGATATCAGCGCAAGCAAATGTCACGTGAATCAAATCCTAGATGTTGGTATACTCAATTTGGGAATCTAATTGACTCATTTCAGGATGCAGTGCGAAATTCGGTGTGTCACACAGCGACAGTCATAGCAAACTCATTCATGCACACGGGAACAACGAGTGACCAGTTTCTACGGTAAAGCACAGTCACATGCTTCGTCTCGCTAATCCTTAATGATACTGATAACAAGAAAACACATTATGACAGTGGTCTCCTTTGTATTTTACAGAGAGAATTTGGAGTGGCTGGCAAGAGCAACTAACTGGGCCAAATTTACAGCAACAGCCAGTCTTGGCGTCATTCATAAGGTTAGCATTGTCTGTATGCTCAAGATGCTTCCCATGAAAAGGAGCAGTTTGGTGATTGTTTGCTATGTTTGTTGTAGCATGTTTGCGTTTGTTCGCTTCTAAGATGTTTGCTTGCTTTTGCTTTACATGTCAGTTGCTTTTTGTTTTTTTCTATTATTTACATTTTTCTTTTACATGTTTGTTTGCATATGTGTTTATTTTAAGATGTTTGCTTTTTGTTGTACGTGTGCTTTTGCTTTTTTTTGGTTTTTTTTACACATTTTGTATTTTCAGATGCATGTTTTTTGTTTGAATGGTTTGCTTTTGTTTTAGATAAATGTGTTTTGTTTGTTTGCCTTTGTTTTAGGTGTGTTTTTTCTGATTTTAGATTTAATATGTGAGTGATTTTGTTCGTTAGTTTATTTTACATGTGTCATTTGTGTATTTAGTAGGTAATACAATCCAATACAGTTAGTCCACGGTTCAATACATACCTCAGTTTTTTATACATGCTTTTCGGTTCGGTTCTAATGCCTTGGCACACCAGAGTGATTTTTTTTTTTTTTTTTTTGCAACAAATTAACAACAAAAGTCTCCTATAAACTTCTGTACACTGGGAAAAAGTGTGGATTATTAAATGACGAATTAATTTCTTTTGACAATATTTTAAATTTTGTACCCAAAATAGGATGGTGCAGAAACTCAACATTTGCATCACAGAAGTAACACTGATGACTTTCCAGGAAATCCCTAATATAGATAAAGCCATTGCTAATGGTGTATCTGAATACAAATATATAATTTTAAACTTTTGAATGATGAAATATAAAAACAATAAACACTTGCCTGCCACAATCTATGGATTTTCGGTGTTCTTTAAGCCATCTCGGGCACTTTCATGATATATTTGTGAGCCAGTTCCAATCAACATAGCCTTTATTACAGTATATTTACTGTAGCCACATCAGATCAGGTTTAGAAATGCTTCTCATTGTAAGTCATTACAAGGGAAGATGCTCGGCGTATGTTGCTTTTCCAAATGCACATTAAAAGTGGAAAAGCGTGTCCGCATCTCAGCACGTGAACTTGCGTTATACAATCATTGTACATTATGTTAATGCATGCAGCCCTGTTATTGCATCACGTAACAATGAGACATTTCAGCATACCAGGAGGTTTATATTTCATCTGCAGAAAGTTACCGGAATATATTATGTTCTTAAAATGTTATTTCGTGTCCAGGGCCATGAAAAGGAAGCACTACAGTTAATGGCGACTTACCTGCCCAAAGACACCTCACCTGGATCAGCCTATCAGGAAGGAGGAGGGCTGTACGCTCTCGGGCTGATCCATGCTAATCACGGAGGGGACATCATTGACTACCTTCTGAGCCAGCTGAAGAATGCCAGTAATGATGTATGTGCATAAAAGTTTCACTGCTCGCCTATTCCAGAAACCAGGAATAACTCTCTATATCGAATTGTTCTGTACAGATTGTTCGACACGGTGGCGCTCTGGGTCTCGGGTTAGCTGCCCTGGGCACTGCTCGCCAAGACGTCTACGACCTGCTCAAATCAAACCTCTATCAAGATGACGCAGTAACAGGCACGTGCAGCATGTTCATCTTATTTTGGCTGCTTCATTAAAAAACGTGAACCTTTATCAGTAGTTCTAGTAGTTTAAATGGGCAGCATTAGGCCTGTAATTCTACGTCAAGCTCGCTGTCATCGTGTTAATTGGTGTTGTCACAGGAGAGGCGTCTGGTCTTGCTCTGGGGCTGGTGATGTTGGGCTCAAAGTCGGCTCAGGCCATTGAGGACATGGTGGGCTACGCTCAGGAGACCCAGCATGAGAAGATCCTGCGTGGACTGGCTGTTGGCATCGCAATGGTGATGTATGGACGGATGGAAGAGGCCGATGCTCTAATTGAAAGTCTGTGTAGAGATAAGGTGAGCACTGAGTATCTACAGATATTTTAAGTCAAAACTATTTCCGTACATACCCTTAATTGTATCTTAAAAAGAAAAAAAAAGTAATCACAAAATTCAAGATATCTTCTAGTTATGGACTAAACAGTGTGTAAATACATCTACATGCCACTACAGATGCAGCTTCTGTGTTTCCTCTGCATTGAAAAGATGAGTTTTGTTGATACTGATTTAATTTGGTTGGTAACAGCCCAAATTAGGGGTGTGCGTTATGACTACAGATGTTCCGATACCCTCTTTCTCTTCCCGATTCCGATACCTGGGCTCAGGGTATCGGCCGATACCGAGTACTGATCCGATACCTGGCTGTGTATCTGTATATACAGCTGTATATACTACTAGCCCTGTGTAAATTGCTAGAATTATTTTATGAAGTGCTTTAGGCTTATCCCTTAATAAAACATGAACAAATACACGGTGAACTATTGTATTTATTACAGTATTTTTATTATCTGACATGAATTTGACAGTTATATTATTTATTTTCTTAAGCGAAAAAGAACTTCAAATGCAGCCAAAAATCTAACACCGCAAACTAAAAAGGGTATTTTAGTTTTACAATATAACTGTATAAAAACTGAATATAAAAAATTATATATTAATCAGATAATCTCTTTACAACAAAACAAGTGAAAAAAACAAGCAACCGTCTAGGCATAATTATTATTAATAGAGACGTATTATTACTACATAGAGATGTAGCTAAATCTACAACAGTACCTTAATATATTGTCAATTTCCTCATGTTAAACCAAACATTTATTTTGATGAGTTGCCATGAAGATCTTTTAGTGTCTGTGTTTATGATATGACAGTTTCCTCAAATGAAACGGTAAATTCTCGTGAAGTGACGGTTTATGCGTTCCTGTCCTCATATAGTGACACACGGCAGAGACTACAAAACAGCGAGCTCCCGCGTATCTGCGCCCGTCACCCACAGAGATGTAGAATTTGCAGGAGTAATATTTAAATAGTATTTTGCAGTTTAATTTTCACAGGCACTAGTATATATTCGGCTACAGTCTGGAGCCCTGCGCTTAGACTAACACTGAAGCGACTGAACGCAGCTGCAACAACTTCCTGTGTTTGCAATGCATTCTGGGCAGCGAAGAAGAACCGTGCAGCGGTTAGGCAAAGCTAGTGTCATAACTAGGTCTTGTTTAAGAAAGTGGTATCGGATCAGTATATGGGTTCATGTACTCGCAGATGCCGATGCCAGAATTTGTTGTGGTATCGGTGATATTTCCGATACTAGTATCGGAACAACTCTCGTTATGACTATTTTTGATCGTGGACGATAAAAATGTCTCCACGATCTGCTTTTGAAGAAATATCGTAGTATCGTGCTACAGCACACATTATATCAGCAGCAGTTCTGGCGCCACCGTCATATACTGTACAACACCACAACATTCACAGCAGTGTTAACTCAGTGCTAGAGTTACTCTCTCATTGTTTGCATGTGCTTTTAAATGTTTCAATCATGCGCTGCTCTGACCTGTGCTTTTACTGAGCGCTGCATACACCCGAAGCCTGGGAAACAGCGCCTGATTATTGAAGTTATCTTTTGTGCTAATACTCTCAAAATACACAAGGTTTACATGTAGACTCAAGTGGCTTATGTCTACAATGCAAATATTTATTTTTATTTTTGGGTGAACTTTTTCTTTACCATATAGATAAAATCCCAGGAAATATTGAGATATTGTATCACACACACCCCTAGTTTCCTAATGTTTTCTAGGCTATTTTGTATAATCATAATTGTGCCTCTAGCAGGCAGAATACATTCTTAGCAGTCTTAACTGTTTCCAGAAGGCCATGTTTACTCTGTGAATACATTAAGAGGTTCTGGTCTTCAGCGCAGACGGTGCATTGAGCTTCTGTTTTATCTCCCTGTCCCGACAGGACCCCATCCTGCGCCGCTCGGGAATGTACACCGTGGCCATGGCGTACTGCGGCTCTGGGAACAACAAAGCCATCCGACGACTGCTGCACGTGGCTGTGAGTCTTACACTAGCAAACGTTAACATAAGATAAGATGTAGTATTTTACAATATGATCATTTTAATAACCTTTTTATAAAATCTCTGTCAGGGCAGCGACAGATTGAAAGTCTTTCTTTTTTTCTTTTTAAGGTTTATTTTTGTGTTCAGCAGGGCGTCTATCCTGCATTTCCTGCAGATGGCGACATTTCCATACGTCGTTTTGTATTTGCTCATGCCAAACGTTGCTTACTAAGGGATTGAGGTTTAGCTTGCATGAGGAGGACGTATATTGATATTGTGGATATGTGGGAAACCCCATTTAATCCAAATGCAGCGCTCTGATTTCTGGTGTCTCTTCCGGTCAGGTAAGTGATGTGAACGACGATGTTCGGAGGGCTGCTGTGGAGTCCATTGGATTCATCTTGTTCAGGTATGGTTCTGTCTCTCTCTCATCAACGCTCCCTGTCGTCTCATCCTGTGCTCCATTATAAACGGACCTCATCGGGATGAGCCGCTCTCTAAAAGCTTTCCAGTAACCCTGATTAATCAGCCCTTAATGTATACACAGACGAGATTCCACCCATTCCTCTGCAGCGCTTTACAGAGAGTCTTCTAAAAGCGCTTCTCCTCAGGAGTTGATTTTAGTCCCATTAAGAGATGGATCACTTCCTCCTATCATGCCCTGTGGCACTTGCTTTATTGGCATCCTTTTGTGCCTCTGCCTAGTGTTTCGGCATTGAGTGTATGTAGAGGAAATGGAAATTTCTGTCATAATCTCTTATGCAGTTCTTCAGCTAGGGGTGCGCGATATCGAGAAAATTTTTTTGTCCCAAATTCTTGAATTTTGTAACGGACTGAATCATGCAGTCAAAGAACGCACTCTAAAAGCGCACTCACATTTATTCTAAACTTCACATCTTGTATGCGTGTACTCTGTAGTGGTTTTGTTTGGTCAAATCACACATCGCTAAAACAACAATTACAATATTATTATAGACGATACATCTCGCACACCTCTAAGGCCCTGTTCACACATAACCGCAGTTTTTTCTATGTGGTTTGATTGTTCGTCCGGACATAAACGCAACACTTTTTATGTAACCGCTTGCGCTATTATCTCCCCCTACTTGAAACTTTTACAGGCTTCTAATTAGCCAACATGGCTATGCGGCTGAGATTATATCGCCACCAGCTCTAGAAAGTGCATTATAGCGTGCATTTGTGTTTTCATGTGGATGGAGATTTTTTGTAGAAATGGAAGGAAAAACCCCCACTGTGGTTCCATTTACTAGTATGCATATTCGTTTTTAGTTTGAAAATACATATTTTCCAAATGGACTGGTCGGTTTAATTAGTCTGGTTTACGGTCATGTCCGCTACACTACACACTTCAAAACATCTGGATGTTGAGTACATCCTGAAATAGCCAGCATTGATTATGGATCAATCTAAACATTTGATGACCTCAAAGTCACCAGTTTCAAGACAAAAAAAATACTTTGAAGTAGTTTTTAATCATAGGCTCAACCACAGATTTCGATCGAAAACAGCTTGCACCTTTAAACACTCTGCATGCAAGGGTAGAACATGTTGTGCTGTCCCATATGCTTCTCTTTTTTTTATTTATTTATTATTTTGCCAGCAGTAAGTTCCCCCTGAGACGCCCCCTCTGGTTCTTGGCTAAGTAGAACTGCTGAACTATTTTAAGCCCTAAAAAGGCCATGCGATATTCCCATGATCAATTGTGAGTTAAAAAAAAATAAATAAATCTATATAAATCCTTCCTGTGTTTAGAGATTGCACAGAGCTACAGCAATTCAACAGGTTTCTGTCGTCTGTCTGACAGGCCTCCTATCACTGCTGCACATGCAAATCATGACTGTACACCTTCTTCTTTTCTGGGTGTTGATTGATCACTCACTACAAATGCGAATGGAATCTTTTCCCCATAAGATCATGCTGGAAAACATGGTTGTTGTTGTTTTTTCCTCATAGAAGAACAACTTCAAAGTAGCACTGTTGACATGTTTTGTGTGCAATTATAAATTTAAGCATTAGCCAAAACAAGCACTTCATAGTTATGTTAGTGTGCAAGAAATATTGTCTGAATGCATAATAAAATCATAATGTCAACTACTTTTTTATCTGGAAAAAATTTATTTGGCAATAGTTTATTTGGCAAAATGTCAGTATCTACAAAGTTATTTCTTACATATACAAAGGCATTTTTGATTCAAGATCAGTCTACAGAGGTAAAGAAGACCTGCCATAACTTAGTGAAGCATGTATTATTTATTCATTGTATACAGAAGATAAGTGGAGATGTTATTTATTCAAGACTTGTCCTTTATATAGAGAAGATGTCTTATTTTGGCTTCCCTTTTAGACCCTGTCTACTAACTTTGGGATGTGCAAAAATACTCCTCTCTTTGCCATAAGTACTGTCTATTTTCACAGTACCACCAGTTATTAGGCTGGCATTACTTTCACACCCCAAAGCTATTTTTGTCTTTTGGGGGTTCTTAGACAGTCATATTAAGTGTGAATCTATCTACCAATCCAAGGAATTAAGATGGAGTATCAGGTAACACTTTAGTAAAGGACCAATTCTCACTATTAGCTAGTTGCTTATTAGCATGCTTGTTATTATATATTAGTTGTTAATTAGTGCTTATAAAACACATATTTTGCCTGACCATATTCTACATCCCTAATCCTACCCAGTACTTAAATTTTACAACTACCTTACTTACTATTAATAAGCCGCGAATTAGGATGTTATTGAAGGCAAAAGTTGTGGTTAATGATTTGTTAATGGTGAGAATTGGACCTTAAAATAAAGTGTGACTGAATGTGATATTGGCGACCATGCAAAACAACCCCCCGACCATTTTATGCAGCCCTTCTGAACCATTTTAGACCATATCTCATTGGTTCCCATGAGAACTTGTGGGCTTTCGGCACTGAACGACTGGCACATCTCTATCTTGGCTTCTTATTTGAAGTGTATCGGATGCACTACACGTGGCTAACGTGTTCGTCAGGTTTGCAGTCTTCATTGTCCGTCAGAAGCAATGTGTCCAGCGTGATGTTCAGAGAGGTCTGCAGGTGCATAGGACAACGCCGAAGAGGACTCTGATAACTTACAGTGCTGATGCCATTCTTCATACCGTGTTTCATAAACCGTTTTGAGTTTTCACTCACTGATGGCCGAAAAGAAATTCTGCTTCTCCGTTGCATTTTTGGAGTCCTTACACGTCTGTAGTTACATGTGATGTAGCGCCTAAAGGCCTGCCTGAATGTCTTGTTGAACAGCGTATAAACCAGCGGGTTGATTCCCGACGAAACGTAGCCCACCCATTGAAAGATATCCAACAGCTGGTCCATTAGATTACTGTTGCACCCTTGACAGAGTACAGAAGCCACATTGGTAATGAAGAAAGGACACCACATCACAACAAACAACATGAAGACTATCCCTAGAACCTTTGATGCTCTTTGTTCATTGCTCAAGTTTTGCATGGACCTCTTTCCTATGGTGGACATCCTGCGGAGATGGATCTCATCCCTTGTGACGGGATGCAGTGTTCGGTCCCTTTTTATTCCATTTGCAATGACCACTTTCTTAGGCGAAGAGACAACCGGCAACTCCTGGTGGAAGACAGTGGAAATGCTGGGCCTTGCAGCTCGCGATCTCAAAAGATAGGCCTTCTTGCGCAGTACTTGGATTGTCAGCAAGTAGATAATCATCATAATTGTGAGTGGTATAAAGAAAGCCGTCAAAGACCCATACACCTTGAAGTCCCCGAAACCTTCTGGTGACAACAGACAGGTGTGGTTGTTGTTGAACGTGACATTGTTTGGATGGTCGAAGACTTGTAGCCCTTTGATTGGAATTGGTATTGCAATACCTGATGGAGAAAGACCAATCATTACATTTAACAGAGAATAAGGTTTAAATAAAACATTTGAATGATTAAACTTAATAAAATTGATTTCAGGTGTGCCCAGTGTTGCACCCAGAGGGGCACCTTCCTCCTGAACCCGCTAAACATGGTCCTCGGGATTACTTGAAACTTCTAGGCAGGTGTGTTGGAGCACTTTGGTGTCAGGATGGTAGTACTTAAGACCAATTTCATTTACCTCAAAGCATGGCATATTTACATTGTCTGAATCATGCAGATCCACTTCAGGTCTCATCTCGACTTGTACTTGACCTTTTTCTGGGGTCATTCTTGACTGATTCAATCTACACTGGTCCGTGGCCTGGATTTGGACCTGGACTTCGACACTAGATGGAATTAAATTATCCAGGAAGGGATCTATCCAGGAGCAGGATTGGACACAAGTGGACTACGTAACTGCGTAGTCCAAGGATCTCCCACTCTGCTCCTGTAGAGCTACCGCCCTGCAGACTTCAGTTTGTAGTTACATACCTGTTTGTAGTTATCAAGCTGCCCTGAGCACCTTGATTACCTGGTTCAGGTGTGTTTGATTGGGGATGGAGCTGAAATCTGCAGAACCTAGCTCACCATGTGCAGGGTTGGAAATCTGCAAAAACGTTATCTGACCATGGTGTCCAGTCCTTCACCTAGATGTAAACCTTCATGGAGAGATTAACTCCAACCAGTGTAGAAGTCTACACCAACTCATTTAGGTCCAAGTCCAGGCCTACACGTGCATAGGTTGAATTATCAAGTAGCCCTGAACACCTTGATTAGCTGGTTCAAGTGTGTTTGATTGGGGTTGGAGTTGAAATCTGTAGGACAGTATTGGATTGGAGACCCCTAGCATAGTCAGTCATTCCCTTTGTAAGCTCCTGCCCACCGAAAAGTATTTTTTGTGCTTTTGGCAGCTACCTTCTGTTTTTAAGCAATGCTATGAATTGGTGGATTTCCAAAACAACTGTTTGACTAACTGGTTCTGCAGAAGCCTTGAACAGTTCAGTTTGTGTGGGGTTCAGCTGATCCCGATTAAGATTTTAAGAGGTGCTCACATGAGATGAAATCTGTTGTTGGAAAAAAAAAATTGATGTAGCATTACGTAGCATGTTTTAACTTGATACAGCGTCTTATAAGAGCAAAATTTATAGCACAGTAAAATAAACTAAAAATGCATAAGATGTATAGTGGATATTGTGGAACTCTTGTGCTACAATTGTATAGTTTATACATTTGCCAATCATTACTAACAATAGCAATTACAACATCAATAATACATCTTGGATTTGAAGTCTCTCAGTTTAAGCATCTATAACCATCAGCTCCTGTTGGCTGCTTTCTCTCAGTAATAGTGCTTTGTCAAACGTGAGAATATGCAACGTCATTCTCAGGAGTCCACAGTTTCATGGTCAATGTTGAAGTGACACAGCACGTGGCCTGCCTTTCATGGTGGTGAAACTGCTTTATGATTCCAGAACAGTGCATTGAGCTTGTCCAAACAACGCAGCCAAATTTATCGTCTGGACTGATATTAACGAGCAGGATTTGCAAGGTGTTTACTTTCATCCCACCCCCCACAAGCTAACGTCCAAGTATCACTAAAACCGATTATTAAAAGTAAATTGTTTGTTTGTGTAAATAATAGAAGCTCACTGTTTAGTCAGTGACGTGAGAGAAATGAAATGAAGTTTTCCAGACAACAAGTGTTGAGATCATTGATCGGTTTGGCACTTAGAGACTGGGATTTTCCAGATTTGTGTAAAGGTATAATTTCACATTGTATTAAATGTAGGTAATGCAATTCTAGATATGAGTTTTTTCCCATTTATAAGCCTCTTCGTCTTCTGGAAGGAAACTGTGGCATTTGTGTTTTTACAATTGAAAATGGAAATATTCTGCATCTTTAAAGGCAAATGACTAACATTATGGCATACCTATAGAGATTAGCCAGACAAGTGCTATTTTAGCCAGCGCTTTAGCTCTGGACTTGAACTGGCTGTGCTGGATTGGTTTCTTGATCGCAATGTAGCGGTCGAGGGAGATGGCACACAGGTGCATGATGGAGGCAGTCGAAAACAAGACATCCAGGAACAACCAGATAGGGCACAGGAAATCTGCAAGGGGCCACCTGGAGTCTGAAATATGAACAGAATATTAAGCACAAATCAGTGCACGGTCTGAATTTAAATTAAGACCACCTCTGAGACCTTTTTGTCATTTTTTTGATGGGACACACATTTTAAAGGCATCTTTCCTCATTATTTCATGCACGCTAACTTAGCATGGCTTTTCATCATGGCAGTTATTGTGCCATTCAGTGTTTCGGGAAAACGCAGGCCAAACCTTTCATATAAAATAATCAAAGTTAGTATTAACTTGTTCCTTCTTTTCATTCACCTATGAGGAACTTCAGATTACATCAAGTATGTTGTAAATCACAGATTCTTCATGGTAGGAAAATAAATAAATTACATGAAATAAACAATACATTTGTAATCGAGTTGGTCTTCTTTAGGGCTGCAACAAACGATTATTTTGATAGTCGATTAATCTTACGATTATTAGAACGATTAATCGACTAATCTTCGATTAATCAATAGAATTTGATTATTCAGCTCTTGCAATTAGTCAAATTACTGTTACACATAACAAATAAATAAAATATTGTCTTATCACTTCAGATTTGGGAAATAATATTATGTTATTACAATTATTATACAATTAATTTATACAAATATATATATTTGACACGAAATGAGATGACAGAGAAACCTTCTTAATTACCATTTAATTACTATATGAAAATTAACTGAATGACACATCATTCTGCCTAACATCTTTCGTAAGTATATAATATGGATAAGAAACAAAATAAAGGTAAGTGATTAGATGTTTTATTTTTGGATTAACAATTTTATTCACAATATACACTACCAGTCAAACATTTGTTTTTAAATAAGTATCTATCAAGCCTGCATGTATTTGATCCAAATGACAGCAAAAACAGTAACATTTTGAAAGATTTTTTACTATTTAAAACAGGGCTCTGAACCGGTTCAAGGAACTAAATTCATTGTGACACGTCCCAAAGTTTTCGGAAAGGAAAACGAAACTGCAGAGAGAAGTTTTCTTTATTTTGCAAAAGCTTTACAGTTTTAATTGTTTTGCAAAAGCTGACAATAATGTCTTGCTTCTATATAATCAACCAGCTTTGGTTTGACCATCGCGCTGACACATCATTTTGCTTTATTAAAGCCTGTACATTAACAAAATAAAATAAAGAAACAAATAAAAAGTTAGACTGCTCTGTTGTAGCTACAACGTGTTGCGTTCAGCGTGACCGCGCCTCACTGTGCTGATAAAGCCGATTTGAAGGATGATGTTTTATGTAGATAAAAGTACAAACACTATATTATAAATAATATTTTAGCATCCAGATAGGTCGGGAACATGGAAACATTTGGATTCGTGCCGGATGAGATATGCAGGCATCAGCTTCATCTTTAATTATTATTTTTTTGGATTGACGTTTATAGCCTAAACTTTTGTTTTCGAGAGAAACTAATAGCTGTTTTTATAATGTTTGTAAACATTTTGATTTAGACTACAGGCATTTTAGCCTTCAATATTTCGTAAAGTAGTAGGGCTAATAAAATGCAATGCCGCAACTTGTTTTTTTTTTTCACTTTCAAAACTTTCATCGTTTTTTTTTTTTTTTTTTTTTTACAATGCAGCAAATATTTTTAAATATCTTAAAAAACTTTGATGTCTTTAAAGTGTTGATATAATTTTTTTTTTTTTTTTTTAGTAGCCTACATTTGGCCAAAATCTAGAAAAGATGACTAACCCCAGCTGGTTATTGACTAACGTTAGATCTCTATTTTTTTACTTTTCTTTTTGAGTAAATAAAACGCTGTACTTTATTATTATTACATTACTATTATTGTAGGGAGTGAAATTTAAGGTTAAAGTTAATGTTCTATAACTTTAAATAAGATATAAAGATATAATATCGCGAGAACAGAGACCCGCAATTAGAAGCGCGGCAGAGAATAGTCTGAGCACAGTTATGAGAGGTAGAGAGAGAGATGACACACACTGTGTAATCAGATGTGGTAAAACTCATAATAAGCTGCTCCAAATACTTCAGGATACTGGTTTTCACAAAGTTGCCTTTTGTAAAAACCTTTTGGGGCTCATTATTACAATGTTTGCTTACATTTTAAACATGATTTCTAGCCTTTATGGACCTTAACCGTAGTGTATCTCCAAACTTGTGTGTGTGAGTGGACCTCCATGGTTTGGAGAGCCTATAACCAGATGTTGAAAACTGGCATGGATCAGATCACCCCTCTTCACTAAACATATCCTCATAGAAGCTCGTCAGAGACGGCTACATTATCGCCAGGTGGGCTTTCTGAATCCAGCATGTTTTGCAGTCATTTTGTAGGCTAATTAATTTAACCAGAATAAAATAAATGGTTCAAATAAATGCAGGCTTGGTGAGCAGAAGGCTATAGTTCCTACTTGTTAAAGGGCACATGCAAATATGACATTTGTTATAATGGGTTTATGTGAAGGTTTGTTTTAAGTTAACTTAAAATAAAAGTTATTTGTTAAAGTCTTATAAATGTTAAAATTGATACCTCTCAATTGTAATGTTGAATAGTCAATGGTTAAAAAAGAAAATAACAATTTCAGAGATGTCAAAAAAAGAGGCCACTAAACAAATATTTTTATATTGTTTTTACATTAATTTGAAGATTGCATTTGAAATTACTGCAGTATAAAAGTATATTTCAAAACTTTCATGTAAATATGCGATTAATTTTGATTAACAGCCTGCATTAAACTAGACTAACCTGCATTAGATTATACTATTCTGTATTGTTTCCTTGCATTTTTTGTAAATCGTCAATTAAATCAACTATCCTGTTTTTCCCGGTCACATACATTTTATTCAAAAAGCCATTGTTGCTCAATGGATTCTGAATGTTGAATGATTGCGGTCACACTTACCATTTTCCATTGCAAAAGTCATTGTAATAGGAATCCATGCAATTGGGAATTTAGCTTAAGGGTGAAAGATTTTAAACAGATTTTGCAATCCTAATTGGCTGTGTTGACCAACAGATAGCCACTTAGTTTAAAAGTGATTGTGTTGGGAATAGTGCTTCATACATCACTGTCGACAATAGACATTGGATGTATTTTTTTTTTTTTCACAAAATCCCGGCTAATCTGACTACAACCTAAGAACTAAAACAATAAAAATGTGTAAAAGGTTTGTTCAAATATTATTCACCCAAACACATTAGTAAATATACAACATAGAATCCCCATAAAAATGATTTTGGATGATAACACCGTTTTGTTCAAATGCCAAGGCACATGAAAATCATTATGATATTGCTTAGATTTTTTTAGGCGAGACACAAAATCTAAGCGAACATATTCACCATGTCGTCCAGCCCTAGTTCCCATAAAGGCTGACAGGCAAGTGTGCCCTCTCTTGCTGAAAGCAAAATAAAGACTCACTCTGCTCAACCACACTTTAGGTTTGCCCCGCCAAGTCTCAACTTCCTCATGTAAATATTTCTCTCGTTCTCAGAGAAACACATTTGTGCTGTGCTCTCCATAGTAAGCTCTTGTTTTTAGCCTTGCTGAGACTCTTTATCAAGCGCCATGGCTTTAACTTCAGTTCCCGTCTTCACCTGGTCCACAGATGTGAATCTAGCCTTTGGTGGACGTTTGGTTTTAATGTTTTAGCGAGCACATCTTACCTCCACAAGACTGAAAGCTTTGAATTGCTCCAGTTGGTAAAGGTTGCTTTTAATTTTATGATTGCATTTAGTCACGAGTTATTGTGTTGAAAAAAATTAACATCTAGAGTTACCATTGTCTCACACACATTGTATTATTGTACCCACTGATTATATTACCTAAAATGTGTAATGTAATTGATTACGTCACTTTACTACAATTTTCGCCATGCAATTTGGAATCAGTAACCGACTATAATTTTTAAGTAATCTACCCAGCTCTATTAAAAGCATAGTTTGCCCTAAAAATGGAAATCCAGACTTTTATTTACTGTAATATTGTTCCAAACCTCAGACAAAATTGAAAGTCCCAAGGTTTGGTGTGACATGAAGTTGAGCAAATAACAACAGAATTTCATTGCTGAATTGTCCCTTTAAGGTCCTTGTTCAAGAGCCAGATTATGATCTAGTAAACAAGGTCCAGCAAATAAGGTTCAATAAATGTCATCAGGTCTAATTAATGAGAAATAATAGACCGACTGGGGGTTTTGGCATCGGAACTGAAAGCCAAGCTGGCATCAGAACTATAATAGCAGTAGCTTGGCAGATGTTGTGTAGTTTGAAGCTTGTGAGGCATGTTTACACCAGAAACAATTTGAAGAGTGCTTGACTTCTGTGTGTATTCATTCTGTCAGTGCGGGGAAGCGAAACATGGTCTTCATCGCCGTTTAATATGGTTTTAGTGTAATTCTGAGAAACTTTAAAGCTTTTAAAAAAATCAGGACACCGACTCCATCTGCTAATAAATTCTACAATAAACAGTCCTCCATAATTAATGTTTGGGTTACTTACGAAATAGTACAGTCACCAGAGCGATGGGCATTACTAGCAATCCCACCAGCAGATCGGCCACAGCCAGAGACATCAGGAAGAAGTTAGTGGCGTTCTGGAGTTTTCTCTCCAAAGACACTGCCAGAATGACCAGGATGTTTCCACCAATGGTGGGGATGATAACCAGAAGAATGAGCAGCGCGGCCCAACGGAGTGGTTCTCCAGGCTGGAGGGATTCCCAATTCTCGCTCCCTGTTTGGTTGAGCTCCAGCGTAGAGGAGACGCTACTGCTAGCCATTCTGCTTTGGAAAGTTGTGCTTTAGTTTTTTCCGTGAGCTCGTCCAGCATTGTCACAGACTCCCTCTGGTCCGAGGGTGGTGGTACGTTCAAGTTCAAATAATGCACTTGTGTTTGCTTGAGCAAAAGAGTTTTCAAATTATTATCTCCAGATGAATAAGAGACCGGATTAGTCACATGGTAGACAAGGTCCTGACCATCTTTGTTCTTTCTCCTGCGAATATGAACATTACAGTGGTCTTCAAACTAATGTATGATAAATTAGATTTTCTTGTGATGTGATTAGTGGTACGTGTTCCAGGCCATGTTTCTTGATTAAGCAAGGAAGTAGCTATCAGTAATGATCTGTGAGTGTTGACCATATGGAGTAATTTGTATTCCTATCTACTTCAATCAATCTGATGACTTCATAAACAATGTTTATGTTCACAGAATAATTTGGGTTTCATAACTTCGTTTTAATTTCGAAATAGCTCCTTCTAGCATAACGTTATGTAATGAGTGTGGTGAAATAGACAAAAAGTGTATATGTATATAATTTTATGAAATATAGGAAAAATCTGGCATTTATAGACAAAAATAACTACTGTAGGATAACATGAATTGACCTCAATTTTTTATTTCTGTTATGTAGACTATTTCATTTCCTAACTTTACCACTCTTTGAAGTATTTTTTTTCCCCATTATAAGCTTAATATACCTTGTTTTTATCTCATCAAATTACATTTACATTTAACTATATATATTTTCAAAATTTAAAATGGTTCTAAATACATTAAACATTCTTCCATGAAAAAAACATATTGTGAAATTTAAGTCTATTTTTCACTTACCCCGAATTCAAACCTGAAGATTTCCTCTAGCTTAATTCCATATCATTCACCGTTTTGTTTTCCCCCATCTTTTAAGCAAATGAAATGAGTGCTACTTCACGAAACATTCCTCCGATTGTGAACTCTCATCTTATATGTACACCAAAAAAAGTACATGACCAAATTCTCTGTGGGAACGGATCCAGATATTATCTCACATTTCAGTTGCATGCTGAGGAATGTCCTTGTTCTCGAGGGTCTGGACGAATCCCCAGATCTTCTCCGCATCACCTACCATGATCACCAACCGGTCTAAAACTTCCATATGTCCTCTAAGCCTTCCTCTCTCATTCTGTGTCTGCTCACTGACTCGCTCTGCCTCTGCCTCTTGCTCTCTCTCGCTCTCTCACGAGTTAAACCTGGATGAATGTGTCGACACTGGGATCCTGGGGGGGTCATTTTCTTCAATGCAGCAATGCTGCTGTTTATTTTTGTCATTCATACTTTTTCCATAACGTGATTTATCCATTTTCTTTCATTCAGTCAACTAGTCATTTAAAAAAAATGGTTTAGCACATCCCTGCCACCTACTTCTTGCCAAAAATGAAGAAACATGGTGTTTTTGATGCTTTTTTTAAGCTATTGAGTTTCTATTGAGCTATTGGGTTTCTATCCAAACTTGGACCTTGAAGCACCCTGCTAATTTCCCTCAGCTGTCTGTATATCCAGATGGAGCGTGATTGCCCTTTAACACCCTCTGAATACTGAGCGGGTCGCTTCTGTGGTTGATCTGTCGTATTTTAAGAAGTATCGATTGAGGACTTGACTCTGACTTTCACATTAAATGACTTTTGCGAGGCCAAGCTGTGAACAATCTTCATCCAACTCGTCCTTCCCAGTACCGCTATGTGCTGCACAGACACATCTGTTTCCCACCTTGACACGGTGTAGCTAGAGGTTGAAAACGCCAACAAAAGAGGCTCATTCTGAATGCTTTTTTAAACTATTAAAAGAGTAGTTATAATAGTATAATTTTGATGAACTATTATTGTTTTTATTAATATTTTATTAATTAATTAATTTATTAATATTAAAAAACCTTTATTCGAGCCATTTAGTAATTTTGTTCTTTTTGTCATTTTATTTGAATAATAATCTGATATGATATATGATAATAATCGGACCTAAATGTATTCTTTTAAAATTCACGCAATTGCTTTTATACCCAAAGTTTTGTAGACGTCTAATGAGAAATGTTTCAGTTGAAACTCTTTGACTTTTCTATTGCGAGTATGTATGCAAACATGAAGTCTTTGTTTTAATAATAAACTAGTAAAAAAAAAAGTGGACTGGTGTTGGTGGAGGGGACTCTTTTGTTTGTTAATTTAACTGGTGCGTTGGATAACGTCTGGCAAAGGGAAACTCTTGAACCGTGAATGCCTCCGAGTCCTGGAGTGTGTCAGACTTTGTCTTTTGTTTATGAAAGTTAACAAGAAAAAACTTAAATCAGACAAAACCAAATTTAGGACTGAGCTTTTAGCTAAAGAATTAAGAGGCTGTTAAGGTTGATTGTGCTTGCGAAGTAAGACAAAGCAGTTCTTATGAAGGAATAATACGTATATATATGTACATATATATATACATGTATGTATGTATGTATGTATATTTAGCTTTTTGGGGACAGTGATCTTTGACATTGAACGAGTGCAAGTTGTGCATATAAAGTTTTTATTTTTTTATTAGAATGTTTAGTACTTTTTCATTAGTGTTTAAATAATGGTTTTCTGTTTTTCTTTTTTTTTTACTTATAGATGCATAGGCATGTGTATTAGTGTAGAGCGCAAACATTGTTTTTTTTTTTTTGTAAATGCCTAAATATAATTTTTTTTATAAAATTGGCAAGTGGTTATGAATGAATACCAGAAAATATTGAAGGCAAATCTAGATTTGTGTGTGACAACAAATGAAGCTCCAGTCTGAATCTGAGATGAGCCTCTAAAACCCAAATGACCAGTCAGGATTAGATTGAATAAATGGCCCTGGATGACCATAAGACCCTGGCCAAGATTTGTATTTGTACAGAAGGTTCCCAACTTCAGTGTTGAAACTGTATTTCTCAGCTTGCCAAGTTCGGCCCTTGATATCCAGCACAACTCATTAATTCCAGCCTGATGAAAGATTAAGTCAAATCCTTTTTATTGCTAGTTGGCATTTGTATGCGAGTACTAAATGGTGGATTAGCTTCCCACGGAAATGGTTTGGCCTGTGGAAAGGGTTCAAGAAGTTGTCTTAACTGGACGTGTTGTCTGTTATTACTGACGAGATTGTGTTTGTTGTTGCTCTGGACCAAAACTGAACTTTTTAAATTTAATTCAGTTTATTTTAAATCAACCTGGTATTATACAAACTACAAATATGGTTATGCACAATTAATCTTAATTGAGCATTTTGCAATCAAATGATCTATGTCGAGCAGATTAGTCTGAATTAAAGATTAGATACTTATTTGAATTCATTGCCATGTTTATATAGAAATATATATAGATATATTATTAACTTTTAGTTAATAATATTTGATACTTTTTGCTTGAAGCTTTAAAGTATTTAGATTGGCGCTTTAATATCTGTTTCCATTTCTAATTTGCACAAAACCTTTGCATTATTTAATAAAAAAAAATTGCTAAATGATGCGCTTTTATTAACGAATGTTATGCTAAACTAAAATGTCTTTTTATTTTTTTCTGGCGACAAGTCTCGGTGACAGATGTTGCTATGTTTGCGTATATATATCACAGCCACAGCACTAGGCGTTATTTTTAATTCGAAGGGTAAGCCAGGTGACCGTTAAATGTGGGAGAAAAAAAACGTGAGTGTTAAAAAGTATTGCGATTATATGGAGGTTTTTGGCGAAATTCATGTTTACAGCTGGCATATTTTCAATTTGCGCAATTTGAGAGGTAATGAAAAAACAGCTTATGAAACGTAATACTAGTATATAGAAGTAAGGTTTTATAATAATGGACATTGTTTAGGTTATCGGTTTTTGTCAGAATTTCTATATCAGTGCCATCCCTAGATTGATTGATTGTGTTAGTTTTTTTTTGTTGTTTTTTAATGTAAATAGCTAATTCAAGTCTATGAGAAGAACTAATTCTCTTTAGTGTAATAACTTTGCTCCCTTTCAGTGACTTTGTGTTATGTGACATATGAGAGTTTTGGGATAGCAGAGTCTCTAAGGAGGATTTAATGAGGAAAATGAGGCTGTTATTTGATTAGTTTATTCCTGCATGGCCATTTAGACCTTCAGGCTATTTAAGATTACCATTACCACGGATTTAAACAGAAGATTTACATAGTCTTGCAGTAACCGTTTCAAGGACGTTTCTCTTTTTTTTTTTGTGCCAACCTGTAATTGGTAAACTATGTTCTCAACAGAAATTTATATTTTTGTTCATATGGAAGCTTTCTATAGATTTCGTTCAATTGTATTAAAAGCCAAAGAATCACATTTTGGACAATAAAACATCTATCATGCCTTTGTACCGAAGTACAGAATATTAGGCCAGAAAGTCTCGTCACATTTATGGCCTAAGATTCCCATTGCCATACTTTTATGTTTCGTTCATAATAAACTCATGTGCATACTTCAGATATGCTTATTGAATGGAAACCTGTAGCGTTTTATAGAGTTAGATTATTTTGTTATAAATGTCAGTTTGGCTGCACACCAGTTTAATAGTCCTTTTGCATAAACTTTGTACAAAGAACTAAAGCCTCGCATTCCTTCAGTCGATCCAAAGTATTGCTGTCGGAGAAAATAAACCATTTGGAGAAATGGATGGTCTTTGCTTCAAGTGTTTTGTGTTTGTGTCTACAGGACTCCAGAACAGTGTCCCAGTGTGGTATCTCTGCTGTCTGAAAGCTACAATCCTCACGTCCGCTGTGGCGCTGCAATGGCTCTGGGCATCTGTTGTGCTGGCACTGGGAACAAGGTGAGATTGGATCAATACTGTATCTGTGCTCGGTACTCTTAGCTTGTTAATACATTTAAAGGTGCCATAGAACGCATTGATACAATATTTTAAATTGTTCTCTGATTTCCCCAGAGTGTGTATGCAAAGTTTCATCTCAAAATACAGCACAGATAATTTTTTTTGTAGCTTATTGAATTTGCCACTTTTAGGGTATGAGCTAAAATGCTCGGTTTAAGTGTATGTCCACTTTAAATGAAAATGAGCTGGGGCTTCCGCCTCCCTTAAAGTGTTGCAAAGTCCGCAGTCTTCCCACGAAATTGGGCTAATTTAACACTGTTGCCGCGAGTTTTCAAAACGCAATTTTTAACTACCCCATTCCTATACACAATCATTCTGGTAGCACGCAAAGGCAGCATTAGTGAAAACAGGCATTGACAATTGTAGCTTTAGCAACATTAGCCAAGAAGCTCTTTTGGAAAACAAAATATGATGCGTGGTGCTTACTTTTATGGAGTCTGGATGTTTGCGCACAAAGCATTGGTATCGATCTCTCTTTCACAAGCAATCTTTGCACAACTCCAGAACTGAACTGAGCCTCGTTTGTGAAGTGTGAAATGTTAATGGGACAGAGAGGGTCACAAATGGGCGGGACTTTCTCTGACTATGTAGTCATAGTCTGGAACTGCTAGTGTGGAGAGACTGTTTATGATTTTTTGGGATGATAAAACCACGAGTGAGTGGATTTGTACCATTTATAGGGTGGTTGTTTTCAAGCACTGCAGCCACACAACCGTGTTCAAACACCTTATAGCTTATAATATACACACATCATATCGATTTATCATATGTACAACATGTGAGTATAATGTATGTATGCAAATAAAGTTGGGTATTTATAACTTTGTTAAGAGCTCTGAGATTTGATATAGTAACGTTTTGTTACAAGATTTGTATCGCTTTATATGGGTACTGTAACTTCTAATTTATCAACAATAGCAGTTCTTGTTCAGTCATTATTGTTGTTGCATCTGTGGTCATTTAAGTCACAGTCTGGAGCCCTTATATAACTGTTAAAGTTTAGATGGCTGAACGATTATTAAAGGAGTCTGTAAGACAGCTGGGCAAGATCTGCCAGGACCCAAGAGAGATGTTTGAACTGTCTTACAACAATCCTGAGAGATGGTATTGGCTCTTATGCATGCTCAGGTCGGTTCTGTGACTAATTGCATTACCAGTGGAAGAGTCACAGATGGCACATTTACCTCTCGAGTGGAGATGAGATTAAAACCAATGCCTTGGACGATACTCAAGCCATTAACCACTCAACTCCCTCGATGGGTGAGCTGGAAAAATGGAATATGAAGATGGTCTTGACTATTTAACTAATAATAACTCTAATACAAATCTCTCTCAGGTGCCCAAATAGAGTCGTTGGAAGTTTTTTGGTGAGCTAAGATCTCCCACACTTTTAATTGTTTAAATGCGTCACAAATTCAGCTTTGGGCCCATAATCTATGCACCTGGTCAAGGTTTTACTGCAATATAATTTCTGCTTTTGCTGTCCCGACACAATCCTTTTTTGGCTCCGTTTGTCAAACAAACTCTGGCTTTATTTTGAAATAATCGTTCCAAACAACTGCTGACTCAATCGCGGAAATATGATGGTATGTTGTGTAATGTTACCTGAGCTCTCAATGATCTGTGCGCCAAACTTGCTGGTTTGGGCTCCGTCTTCAGTGTAGTTGTAATTCAAAATGATTTGACTTAAAGATCAAATATGACCCTAAATCCCATCTTAAATTAACCAAACTAAAAGATGAAAAGTTCATGTGCTAGGGTTGTAACGGTGTACGTATTCGTATCGAAAATTTCCTGGGCAAGTCTTTCAGTTTGGTACTCCTGTTTATCGAACAAATACAGCATTGTTTTAACCACTGTATGAGTGGAACTTCATTGGGAACAAGAAATAAAGTCGCATTCATAAGAAACCAAGTCTTTTAAATTATGTGTAAAAAAATCTGGAAATTCTGACAATAAATGCCTCTTTGTTGTGCGACAGATTGCTGTATAAAGACCTCAGTTCAAATGGTAGCACAGAGCGCGAGTGAGCGCTATCCTCCCTTACTCTTTACTAGGGCTGGGACAGTAAATCGATGCATCACGAATCGAAAATTATTCTGCATCGGTTCTGAGATTTTCCAAAGGCATCGCAATTCTCTCTGGAATTGATTCTGAGCTTAGCTTAAGAGAGAATCACGATGCCTTCTGTAAAATATCAGAAGCGATCCACGAATCGCGATGCATCGGTTTATTGTCCCAGCCCTACTCTTTACCACTAGTTTTACAGCGAAATAAACATAAATGAATAAATGAAACATTTCATGCCTCACGTAATCACAAGATGTCACGTAGCATTTCATTTACCTCAGGCAAGTCATCAGTGTCCACAGCTTGTTGGGCCACTAAAGAAATAAAGTCTAGAGAAGAGCATTTCGCGAAATAGACTACTGTATACACATTATATTTTATTTTACCTGCTAGTGATTTCTTAATTATTTAATATATGTTTAAATGTGTTATGAAACAAGTAATGACAGCCACTGTGTATATCAATACTCAATACAGAATACAGTAATTTCAAAAACAAATTTTATAATTTAGAAGTTAATTAAAAAACCGCATTATATACAATATACATGTTTGTTTGCGTGTGTATGTATGTGTAGGATATGCTTCTGTTTTTCCATAATCATAATTGATTTGCTTCCATTGACAATTTCCTTAAACAGGAAGCAATCAATCTCCTGGAGCCGATGTCCAATGACCCAGTGAATTACGTAAGACAGGGGGCGCTGATCGCTTCGGCTTTAATCATGATCCAGCAGACGGAGGTCACCTGTCCAAAGGTAAGGGGGATGTGTGACTTTGGGTGGTTCAGGTTAATTATTTGGCTTTTGGGATTCGTAAGTGTTAAAAAAAGACTTTTCAATTTCAATTGACTTTTCAACTTTTTCAATCCTTGCCATGTTGCACCAATGAATGAGGTTCTAGATTAACAGATGTACATTAGCTAGAGGAATTTTTTTGTGGGCTTGAGAGACTACACAGACTGAAAATGAACAATAGTCTGTCATTTAACTGTTTATTATTGATTCTAGTGTGCACCTAAAGTTATAAATATTCACCTCTTATAATATCAGACTTTTGTCGAATCATTTCTACAATGTGGTTGTGTAGTCACGGTACATTTGCTTGTTTCTTGGGGTGATTTTCCTTCGGTTTTACCACATGATTATTACTGGACTGCGAATTTTATTGCCACATGAAAGTAACATTGATTTGAAATCCCTGTTTTATGGTGTAATAAAAGGCTGGAGTTGTAATAATGGCAATCATTTGTTAAATATCCCTTCCGGGCAGACTTTAATTCATGCTAGCCACATGTTTTATGACCCTGGCCTGAAAATTTGGGGAGAGAAAGCGGAGTATGATTCTCATAAATGCCTTCGAACAGACTTCATTTAACAGAATCGAAGTGTTTATTTAATATTTTGGAAAGCGAATTAAGTCATTTCTCACATTAATCTGTATTGACCTTGTCAAATCCCTGAGAAACCATCTTTTAAATTAAGACCAGAACCATTTAAAATAGGGTACGTTTTGATTTTGTATCTCGTTTCCTGTTCTCGTTCATCAGTTGTTGTATATCAGAGATCAGCTGTACCTTGGCTATTTCTTTCCATAGGTGAACCAGTTTCGACAGCTGTACTCAAAGGTGATCAGTGACAAGCACGATGATGTGATGGCCAAATTTGGGGCCATCCTGGCTCAGGGCATCCTAGATGCAGGTCAGTATCAGATGTGACTATTTAAGGTTTCTAGACTAGACTTTTGTGTGCTTCATTTCATTTATTTCTTTGCATTCTGCCTTACCTTCTTCTCATTAATGGAATATAAAGGAAAAATGTTTAGTAGAATTTTCATCTTTTTAATGCATCTATTGCCAAAAATGCCAATGGAATTTTTTTTTCTCTCTCTGGGTTATTGTGCTTTATAGAGTCTTTATCTCAAATAACTGAATGGTTGTGTGTTCTGTGCTAAATGTGAGGGTGAAAGCAAACCTTTCGTATGCATGTCAGAGCAGGTAAGTCGTTTTAAGACTTTGTGAAAAAAGCTGATAGGATCGTGACAAGAATGTGGCGTGCCAAACAAGATAGCACCACGTCTTCATGCCACTACAAGCAAATATCATTCACTCAGTCCCACGGGTGCTTGCCTATTAATATTGAAAGAATGCATCGACCTTCAAGATGCTCTTGCCCCCAGCTTCCCAAATATGAGCTTCTGTACAAACCCAGTACAGGTTATCACCGATTCGGGAGAGTATTTCACATGGAGTGTTGTTTTTCTGATGGGTAGCATTTTTCGCTGTAGAAGCTTTGGTAATGAAGAGTTGGGTTGGAGTTCCAGAGGAGCTTGCTTACACCATCTCTCTGCTTCTTCTCAGGCGGTCGTAATGTGACGATCTCTCTGCAGTCACGCACAGGCCACACCCACATGCCATCTGTGGTGGGTCTCTTGGTCTTCACCCAGTTTTGGTTCTGGTTCCCACTCTCTCACTTCCTGTCTCTGGCCTTCACACCCACAGCTATCATTGGCCTCAACAAGGATCTGAAGGTAAGAAGAAACATCTTCCAGCCTATAAAGCAACCCAGTGCAACCTCAACATGACTGACTTCCCTCGTATATAAGAGAAACATTTGTATGCATTAAGTGTCAAACTTTATAATCCCCATGTATCCAGTTTGGAGCCAAACCATTAATCCATGCATGCTAGTTGGAGCACTGGTAAAGTGGTTTGTTCAGAAGTGTCCAATCGTGTTCCTGGAAGGCCACTGTCCTGTAGCTTAGCTCCAACCCCAATTGATCACACTTGAACCAGCGATCAAGATTCTTCAGGGAAAGGTTTGGATTAATCTGGGGTTAACGCAAATGTTAAAACTAGGTAAAGCCGATGCTACCAAAATTGTCCTCTTCATTGCTTGAGGCACAAGTACTGCATGTTAAGAGTACTCTCAAAAAAAAAACTTGGTGAACTAGTGAACTTGGTGGCTGTTGCAACATCCTAACTGTCATTGAACCTCCTATGTGACTCCTATGAAAGGCTGTAAAGGGGCAATGACTTCCAAATAACACTTCTCAAACAAACCACACAGGAGACTTGTTTGATATAAAAATATTTCTAAGAGAACAGAATAAAAGTTAAATCTTAAATCTACACTTCAATTTTGAATGAATAAGTTATTTCCTGTTAACAGATGCCAAAGGTGCAGTATCGATCCAACTGCAAGCCCTCCACCTTTGCTTACCCTCCACCCTTGGAAGTGCCAAAGGAGAAGGAAAAAGAGAAGGTCTGTTTTAACCATTTTATCATGAACTCTCACCTGGCTTGTCACAACTCCACTCGATACCAAAAACCAATGTTCTAGTGCCAGATTTCGTGGTGTAACTTAACCCGCTGTTTTTGTGTCAGGTTTCCACCGCCGTTCTGTCCATCACAGCTAAAGCCAAGAAGAAGGAGAAGGAAAAGGAGAAGAAAGAGAAGGAAGAGGAAAAGATGGAAGTGGTATGCATGTCCCACAGCACTTCCAGATACCTTTAGCATGTCATGTACTGCAGAAACCCAGTGATTTGGTCTTTATCTGATGCAGGAAACACAGGCAGAAGCAGAGAAAGAGAAGAAAGACGAGGAGAAGGAGAAGGAGAAGGAAAAAGAGAAAGAAAAGGAAAAGAAAAAAGAGCCAGAGCCAAACTTCCAGATGTTGGAGAACCCAGCCCGTGTCATGGCCGCCCAGCTCAAGGTCCTCACCATGCCCGACAGCTGCAGATACCAGCCCTTCAAACCTGTGAGTCTGACTCCATTGATTTGAGCCTGTTGTGACCGTTTTCATCTGTAAAATGAAATAAAATGAGCTGCCGATGAAAGAAACATCTTCAGAGAGAAGACATTTGCTTAATAAACAGCAATGAGAGCTGCAGTTTAGTAATCTGCTGGCAGACTTTTTTTGCATTTTAGGAGACCAGATATGAAAATGTGCAAACATGATTCTGAAGTTTGCATTAAACAAGGCATGTAGACAACTAATTTTGCCTGAAAGTATATAGTTGGACTGTCACACCATATAGTAACCCCCTTCATCAACATTGTCGCTCCCAGTTACACACGGGTGGCATCATCATCTTGAAAGACACCAGTGAGGAAGAGGAGGAGCTTGTGGAGCCCGTGTCTGCTCATGGGCCTAAGATCGAGGAGGAAGAACAGGAGCCCGAGGCTCCAGAACCCTTCGAATACATAGACGAGTGAGAAACGCCCCCTTACAGGTACTTCCTCTACATTTTCTTTTTTTTTTTACTTTTGTATAAGTGAATACGCTAAACTAAGAAAGATTTAAATTAAAATTTAATGAAATTCCGATACAATTTGATGGATAAGTTTGGGCACCCCAGATAATTATCATTTCAACAGAAATAAGTGACTACAGGTAATCAACACAATTAAAAGGGTGGCAAAACTTTTGCACAGCGTGTTTGTCACCTTTTGACTTTTTCAACTCAATACTGTTACTATAAGAATTTCTGATGTCTAGAAAACATCACATTATGCCGCTTTCTCTAGAAACTTCATGGTATAGCATTAAAAAAAAAAAAGAATTATAAAGATATTATGCTGCCTCACGGGGTGCCAAAACTTTTGCATCAAAACTCGCTGAAGCGCATGTGCTCATCTCCACTCTTTTTTGCAGGTGGTGTTATCAATTCTGCATGCACCGCTACACGTCTACTCAAATGCTCACCCCTTTTTTTATTTTTACGTTGTTTCCTCCACTTGGCCTATCGTGGTTCCTGGACGGATGTTTTACACAATGGTTTCAGTCATTACAATAAAATATATATATGTTGAACATGAGATTGGGTGCTTTTATTGTTGTGGATCGGCTGTATGCTTTATATGTATTTTTGGTATTTGATTAATTTGGTATTATTGTCAATTATGTTGAATAAGGTGGGTAGTTGACATGGTATGGTTTTGAGAAGACATGCTATTCTATTTTAAATAGCATAACAAACTCATGTATGCAAATTGCAGTATATACAATGAAAGGTTGAAGACACAGAAGTGGTTAAGATGTACAAATTGAGATTAACATCTTCCCACGGTCATCCACTCACTATAGCTAATATCTTTTTAAATCTCAATTTACATAAAATATAGTTAAAAAATAATAACCAACTGTCTGGAGGAAAGACACGTCATTCAGTTCACTCACATCATCATCAGTCATAGTGACAGTATTTTCTTGGAAAAATGAACAATCCACATTTTTTTACATGAACTCTATATCATGCTTTCTACAGAAACTACCCAAGTGACTGTTAGAGGCATTTAGTCACTTTTCACCTAATTTGTTCACTATATGCCCTTAATGGATTTATATATATATATATTTATATATGGGAGTCTAGAACTAGAACAGAGAACTTTTTACAGAATTGATTGTAAATTCTGTCGTAACTGCAGAGATCTTCAGTAGTTTGTTTTCCAAATAAGAAAAAGAAAGTGTTCCATAGTTTTTTTAAAGACCTTGCAAAACAGACCCCAGTCATCATCAGCCTCTCTTGATGGACCGTGCTCTTGTAAACTGAATGAAAGCAGATGAAACCACTATATTATTAAACTAATGTTGTCAACATCTTTCATTTATTGCACGTTTCTGAGTATGTGACCATACAAGGTGATATATATACCAGGGAAAACAGAGACTTGTATTGATATGACCCTAAAGGGTCAAAGCAAACACTCGGAGAATGGCATGTCCCGCCCAAGAATGATTGTTGGTGAACAAATACCTCCATCGCTTTTTGCCGTGAAGTACCAGTCTGTTGAAGCCGCACTAATGACAGAACCGATGGCAAGAGCCAACCTTTTTTGTTCGTTCGGTCAGTCAGCAGGCTGGCCAGAGTGGTGTTGGAGAACTGTTTATGATGGGTGTCCAGGCTCTGGAGGTGGTCGAAAGCCTTCTGTTTGTTGTACTTGCTGGGTGCAGTGATGGACATGCTGACTGGTCATTTGAACTGGGGACAGGGATGATGTTATGATTCCTCAAGAGTCAGGGAATTAATAGATCTTGGCAATAATTGCAGAACATCATAAATACAATGTTGTAATTATACACAAGCATCGGACCAATGGCTCTCTTTAAAGTCAGTAGCCCCTCACTGCAGAACACAAGATCCAGGGGGCATGGCTGGATCCACATCAAGGTGATTGAGATGGGTGGGTTTAGGGATCGGGGTGGAGACGGGTAGGTTTAGGGGTGGAGATGGGTGGGTTTAGGGATCAGAGGGTGGAGATGGGTAGGTTTGGGGAGGATTTTGGGGTCAGGGGGTGGAGACTGGTAGCTTTAGGGGTGGAGATGGGTGGGTTTAGGGATCGGGGGGTGGAGATGGGTAGGTTTAGGGGTGGAGATGGGTGGGTTTAGGGATCAGGGGGTGGAGATGGGTAGGTTTAGAGGTGGAGATGGGTGGGTTTAGGGATCAGAGGGTGGAGAGAGGTAGGTTTGTGGTGGAAATGTGTGGGTTTTGGGGTCGGGGTGGAGAAGGGTAGGTTTAGGGGTGGAGATGGGTGGGTTTAGGGATCAGGGGGGCGGAGATGGGTAGGTTTAGGGGTGGAGATGGGTGGGTTTAGGGATCAGAGGGTGGAGATGGGTAGGTTTGGGGTGGATTTTGGGGTCAGGGGGTGGAGACTGGTAGCTTTAGGGGTGGAGATGGGTGGGTTTAGGGATCAGGGGGTGGAGATGGGTGGGTTTAGGGATCAGAGGGTGGAGAGAGGTAGGTTTGTGGTGGAAAATGCGTGGGTTTTGAGGTCGGGGTGGAGAAGAGTAGCTTTAGCGGTGGAGATGGGTGGGTTTAGGGATCAGGGGGGCGGAGATGGGTAGGTTTAGGTGTGGAGATGGGTGGGTTGACTGGTCAGGGGTTGGTTTAGGGGTGGAGATGTGTGTGATCAGGGATCAAGGGGAGATGGGTAGGTTCAGGTTTATGTAAGGTGTCAGGAGTTGGATCTGGATCCAGCCACACCCCCTGGATCTTGTGCTCTGCAGTGAGGATTATCTTGTAAAAGTGGCAATATGGAACCAGGTTGCAATGACCTGCAGGATTTCCAGTGGTATCAATTGGAACTGCGATCTTTTCGTTTGAGAACAATCATGTGAGATTAACAGACAATGGAAGATGCCAAGTTTTTTATACTTATTTAGAAAGTCTTTTTTTATTATTGTTCTGTAGATGCATTAATTCTTATTAATTTCTTATACCTTGACTCTGAGAGTCTCCACAGCTTTTTCATTTCAACCACAACTGAAGTCCTTTATTTCAAACCATCTTGATAAGGACTTGTTTGACAGTAAACTGTTTGTTGCCATGATTGCATGTCTACAGTGCCCACATCCCATGAACTATTCCAAAGGAATTGAGTTTATATAAGAGATGAACCTAGCTGATAAGCTTCTGTTAAGGGACAGTCTGTCTTCAGTGCTTTGTGTGTATGTGTGTATGTATATTTATATATATATAATTCTTCTTATTATTTTTATTTTCAGTTATAGAACAGGATAAGGAAGTGTTGAACACTACAAGGACCTATACAATTTATTATTTGTTGTGGTGACTGAAAAATAGTTTAGGGTTTGTCTTAGCAATGACCACAGAAGAGCTTCCAGTTGCTTTCGCAATGTGTTTCATTGGGTCTCCATGTCCAGTGTTTCTCGAATTAAATAAACACTTCCAGAGCAGACAGTGCCAAGAAACTTTGGACACTGATAGTATCACAGGCCGTATGTTGATTGAATTAACCTCCACAACAGAGGGTTCTTGTGTTGGTCAGGGTCTTGGCTAACCTGTCCGAGTTCTCTCTTTGAGCACAGCTGCAAGCCAGATTCACTGTCACGGATTCAGTAGATTTTCCAGCCATTTGCTGGCCAGGCACTGAGGTGTAGTTGATGAGACCCTTGGGACTCTGCTCTTAAAAGTGTCTCCACTGGAGAGAGCGACTACGGGGGCCTCCCTATTCTGGGAAGTTAGAATAGAGTAATAGAAAAGCAATGCGAGTCAGTTGGCTAAATGGATGAAATAGGGCAACAAACATCCACAATTTTTCAGCCATTAGGAGGACGATTGCGGCGTGAAAGTATGTTGCTGACAGTTCTCTTTCATTCCATCTTCATTCATCATTACAGTCAAAGTACCAATGCCACAAAGCCTGTTTAGATTCTCCACGCTTGCATGCTAGTGATTTTTTGAAAGTGAACTCACGAGTCAATCTTGAACGGTCAACTTCTGGAAAGAAGAGAGAAGACTTCGGTTCATTAGGCAAAGAAATCATTAAGCAGAGTGGTAGAACAAATGTGGGCCATGAAAAAGGTCGTGGTGGTCTCCTACAGTTTCCACTTGATGGTAATGTTAAGTAGGCTATGACAGAGTTTGGCTTCTTGTGTTCAGAATTGAAGCATTAGCAGTCCCAATCTTACGCCGTAGCTTTTGCTTTTTTACAAGTATGGAAAGGTTTAAAATAACAGTTAACTATGGTGGAACTCTTTTGAGGACCGCTTGTCAGGATGAGGGTTGGATACTAACACTAATGGACCTTGCCGCCTCTGTTTTTTTGCAAATGTATTTATTTATGGAGGGGAAACGGACTCAAGCAGTGGCTCTTTGTCTCTCTGTGGGAAGCCAACCGCAGATTTCCTCTCCACCGCAGAGCAAGGAGAGCTGCCTGGAGGACGCTAGCTTGAATAAAATTAAATTAGTTTATCATCTGCCCAGTCGCCACTTGGAAATGACGACATGACATTATTTAAAATAGTTTACAGTCGAGTCATTCACTTTTAAAACCATTTCAGTGCTTGATTTGTTTTATATGCTCACCCTTCACTTTGGCTTTAAGCTTAGCAATAACCATAAACGCATGGCGTGAGCCTTCTTACTTTACAAGGTTTATAAATAAATCTCCTGAAGCAGTGTGAAGGGCAAAGTTCTCAGTTTATAAAAGTGCATGATATGAAAAGGTGAGTCAGTGCACAGCTGGCAGGGGCATGAGATCATCCCGTCACGAGCGACTGAACGCCTGCAGTGTTTTACAGAGAGTGCCAGTGTTTACATAACATCAGCCTCTGCCGCAAGCTGAGCCTATTACAGACATGGCAACCCCAGCCTGGGAGACGGCTTCTTACAATCTGATAGTGGACGGTAGAAACGAGACGGGTTAGACTACTGGATAGAAAAATATATATATATATGTATATATATTTTTAGCTCACGAATAAGAAGGCATTATAAAAACAAATTATAGCGAAAACAATTTATAATATATTTTCAGTCAGACATTGGCAGTGGATAAAATCTTAAAAACTGCATGGATCATACAGAGATGATTACAGAATGAATACATCAAAAACAAATCAAGCTTATTACAACATTTGAAGTACCACAAAGACAAAAAAAAAAAAAGTCCCAGCCCAAGATGACATATGTACAGAATATACACAATTTACACCCCTTACACCGTGGTTTCACTTCTATACTGTTTGGACATATAAAGAAAGTGGGGCGTTCATGCTAAAACCAGTTTTCACAAGATTTTCTCTTCCAAAAATGAACAAGTACACGACGTAATGTAAGAATAGTTTTCATAATTGATATTATGTATCCTCGCTCTACAACCAGACACCAATGCAGTTTACCAAAATGTACTATTTAGCTAAAAACACCTCATTTGTGAAGCACGTCTCATAAATGAAGTCCTACGGCTCAAATATTACATAACACACATTCATCTGATAATCCATAAAGATACAGCCAATGGATTCATCAACTAAATCCTATAGGAAATAGTTTGATCTACAATTACAACAAAAATGCAAGCGTCAACGACGTTGATTTCATTAAAAAAAAAAGGTCAATTAAGACAAAACCTAGCAATAAAAAAAAATAAATCAATCCCAAACTGCAGTTAGGAGGAGGTTGTTGTGGTGTGAACCTGCTCAGTAGCGGTTGAGCTTGTCAGGGTCGTTCGATGCCATCTGTGAGAAGTCTTGGAAGATATCCTGGTACGTCTCATCTCCTGCAGAGAGAAAAGCGCTCGATTATGAAGGAGGCAGAGTGGGACTGACCTGCATCAACACTAAACGCTATAATCAAACCCCTCACAGACACAGAGAGACGAGCGCATACCTGTGATACTTCAGAGCAGAAACTCAGCAGGAGATCACAGGAGGAGGAAAAGAAGAGGAGAAACGATGCGTATGAAGTACGTTTATTGACTATTAGCATTGATACTTAGCATGAAATACTGTCAAGTGATGAAAAAAAGCAAAGATTTGAGTTACGTGAGAGATCAACAGTGACAGAGGAAAAAGAAGCAGCTCACAAATATCTAAAACAGTAGTCAACAGTCTTATTATAATTCATCACTCACGACCTTGTAAACACCTTCATGTTTTATTATTTGCATGATGATAAACCTGAGACTGTGCTCTGTAAAGAGGCTGCAGCAGAGAAGTGTTGAAAGAGGAGAGACACGAGGAAAGTCTTCAGGAGGAGCAGCAGTGAAGTCCAGCTCGACTGCGCCCCTCTGTGACCCAAGCCAGTCACACAACTCTAGCTAATGATTCGGCACATTCATGGACGCCAAATTAAATTATACAAAATACATATTTATAGCAACACTCTGACTGTCACATTTCCCTTGAAATATACATAAATAATCGGATTACTTAAAATATTTTAGCTATTCCACAAAAAAAAATACCTACATAAAATACAATTTTACAGACAATAACATTTAAATATAATAAAAAAATATTTTTTTTTACATAATAAATTAAAATGCATACTTAAAAAAAAAAAAAAAAAAAAAAAAAAAAAATATATATATATATATATATATATATATATATATAATTTTATTACAGAAAAAAACAACATTATATATGTATATAATTAATGCTAAATGTGAATTCTGTAAAATTTTAATTGATCTGCATAAAACAAATGGCTGCTACATGATATAAAAATACAGAAAAAAACAGTAATATTGTGAAATATTATTACAACTTAAAATAATAGTTTTCTATTTGAATATTCTTAAACAAAATAATTTATTCCTGTGATGCAAAGCTGCATTTTCAGCATCATGACTCCAGCCTTCAGTGTCACATGTGACATCAGTCGATCACATGATCATTTAGAAATCATTCTAATATTCTGATTTATATTGAGTGTTGGAAACAGTTCTGCTGTCTAATATATTTGATGAATAAAAGGTTAAAAAGAACTGCATTTATTCACAATAAAAAAAAAAATTCTAATAATATATATTCTAATAATATATTTTCTTTACTATCACTTTTTATCAATTTAACACATCCTTGCTGAATAAAACTATTGATTTTATTTACAAAAAAAAAGAAAAAAAAATTACTGACCCCAAATTACTGACCAGTAGTGTATATTGTTATTACTAAATATTTATATTTTAAAAACATAGCTTCTTTTTTTTTTTTTTTTTTTTTACTTTTTATCCTAAAAAAGTATCACATGTTCTGAAAAATATTAAGCAGCAGAACTGTTTCCAACTTTGATAATGAATCATCATATTAGAATGATTTCTAAAGGATCATGTGATAATGATCCTAAAAATTAAGCTTTGCATCACAGAAATAAATGATAATTTAAAGTATAATAAATTTAAAAACAATTATTTTAAGTTGTAATAATATTTCACAATATAAATTTTTTTTCTGTATTTTTGATAAAATAAATGCAGGCTTGATGAGCAGAAGAAACATCTTTCAAAAACATTAAAAATAGTAATGTTTCCAAACTTTTGGTCTGGACTGTATGTATATATATATATACTTTTTTTTTTTTTTTTAAAGAAAAATTGATTTTCAATATAGATGCCTTTTTTTAACTGCTATCGTTACCAAAACATGCATTCATAACAATTACGATATATTATCTATGGTTAAATAACAGTGTTGCCTAATGCAGAACTACCGTATTTTCCGGACTATAAGTCGCACTTTTTTTTAATAGTTTGGCTGGTCCTGCGACTTATAGTCAGGTGCGACTTATTTATCAAAATTAATTTGACATGAACCGAGAGAAATGAACCAAGAGAAAACATTACCGTATAATACGGTAATACTGAATTGTACAGACGAACTACGTCTTCATAAATGTAATATTTCTAAACATACTGATTCGATTCAGACCGTTTCACTTCTTCAAGTATAATGAAGTGATTAATATCAGGAATGATCGTGAATACTGGGCTGAGTTTTCACTACACTCTCACAGTTTTAAGACAAACATACACAATGCAAACAAGACGTCGAGTTATTGCACATGTTCCAGCAGCAACATCCTGTCATTGTTAACTTCAGATTAAAATACTAGACTAGATGAACCCATCCCGGGGGTACATTCGTCGTTTTGTGCGTTCGCTACAGTGTGTGGCGGTTTCGCCGTATGTTAGGAGTCTCTGAGCTGTAAGTTTATGAACTCTTCCATACATTTCCGATACTGCATTTCAGTCGGGCTGTTAGAGTTATATTGCCCTGACTGACTGTACAGACCTTCTGAATCACGCATCTCCTCGTTCATCTTGGCCAGCCGAAGCCTGTAGAAACACAAACCAAGACCACATTACACACTTCATGTTTTCTGTCGGACACAAATGTCTCGACACGGCTAACGGAGATGGAAACTCACAGCGTGACAATATCAGCGTTAGCTGCCTCGACGGCGATTGACAGCGGCGTCTGATTCTCCACATCCGCTGCGTTCTGATTGGCTCCCCGTTTTAGAAATAAACACACTTGCCTGCAGCAGAACAAACAACATTCAAAAAAAGGGTCAGAAAGACACTAATCTCTAGAGAAGAGCTGTGTGCTGAGCAGGACTGACCCGGTGTGGCCCAGGATAGTGGCGTGATGGAGAGGTGCTCTGCCCAGACTGTCCTGCTGGTTGACACTGGCTGAATTCTGGAGCAGGAACTCACACGTGACCAGAGACCCCTGATACACACACACACACACACACACACACACACACACAGGGGATAAACCATCACACACTTTCAAGACAGCAGTCATAACACATTATACTTTTGTAACATATTTACATTTTTGCATGAACTGATGAATCATACGATAAAACCACCAGAACCATTTCTTATTTGAAAGAGAAGCACTCGATATTTTATGAATAAAATAACGTGTACAATTAATTGTTGTTAACAAACTGAAAGCAAAACAAAGCAGAAAAACAAATGCAACAAATGAAACAAAGCCAAAACCAAAGCTAACAAACTAAAATAAAAACAAAACAAAAAAGCTAAATACTACAAACCAAATCATGCAAAATAAAAAACCAAACCCTCAAAAAATAAAACAAAAAGCTAAACTTGACCAAAAAACCCCGGAACCAAAGAAAACAAAAAGCAAAATACTACACAAAACACAAAATTAAAACAAAAAACACCAACCAAAAACAAGAAACACAAAACACACAGCAAAAATTAAATAAAAAGATCAAACAAAACAAATATAAAACAAAACGCCAAAAACAAAAAGCAAATTACTACACAAAACACAAAAATAAAAAAGAGAACCTGAAAAATCTAAAGAACAAAAAAGAACACAAAAAACATTAAAAAAAAACTAAAAACCCAATAAACATGAAAAAAATAAAATAACACAATAGAACACAAAAAACATGAAAATAAAATAAAAAACAATAGAACACAAAAAACAAGAAAGAAAAACTAATAAAAACACAACAGAACACAAAAAACATGAAAAAAAAATATTAATAAACATAAAAAACGAAACATGAAAAAAAACACCCAAAAGAAAACACAAAATCAAAAAGCTAAATACTGCACCAAACACCCTCAGACACAGAAGAATATGTGTGATATATCTGTCAGTGTTCCTCCTGTGTATGAATGACGTGTGTGTGTGTGTGTGTGTGTGTGCTCACCCCGTGCACAGCCATTATGAGCGGCGTCCTTTTCTGCTCGTCAGCATGGGTCCAGTTGACTCCTGCTCCATGAGCGAGAGCTTCGGCCATGTCCGGCAGACTGCGGCAGAAAGAGCCCCAGTACAGCTGCAGGCCCGGCGACGGCTCGCAGGACACCCCCTCTTGAGGCTCGGAGGACACCCCCACACCTCTCCCACAGCCCTCCTCCTGAGGCTCGGAGATGTGCAGCTCTGGGCCATCTGAAGCACAACACACAGAGTCAGCATCAGTTTCTGCTCTGCTGGTGATGAGGGACACCACACTGACCTCTCACTGAGTCGTTGAGTCATTAATGGAAATGCACAAAAACGTCCAAAGGAGCAGACGATGGAAATACATGATGGGATGCTGAGTGACGGAGAGATGATGAAAGCCAGCAGGGTGTCCACTGAGCAAACTTCATCATTTGAATTCAATTTAAAACTAAATTTGATGTGAACATGAACTTGAGTTAGCAATCAGGATGTGAAATTAGTTTAATTAATCAATATTTGAAACTGAAACTTGTGATGGTAAGTTTAACAACTTTAAGAGATTACAGTTTAATATAAAAACTTCCTTCTCTGCTAATGTCTCCACTGCTAAAATGACATACTACCATAACAAAATTAACAATTCGTCTAATTCTTGCATGCTTCTTCATTAATAAAATTAAACACATCAGTTGCCCGCTTGATCTTATTCCATCTCATCTCCTTCAAGCCATTTCTCCTGCAGTTGTACCTGCACTCACATCATCAACACTTCCCACCACACTGGTGTTTTTCCCTCATCTCATTCCCTCATCGTCATTCCATCAAGTCTCTACATTTCTCACACACAACAACCTCCTTGACAGCAACCAATCTGGCTTCAGAAGTGGACATTCAACTGAGACTGCCTTGCTCTCAGTTGTTGAAGACTGGCAAGAGCGGAATCCAAATCTTCAGTACTTATCCTGCTTGATCTGTCCGCTGCTTTTGACATGGTTAACCACCAGCTCCTCCTATCAACCCTACTGGCAAAAAGCATCTCAGGAACCACACTTCACTGGTTTGAGTCTTACCTATCAGATAGGTCCTTCAAAGTACCTTGGAGAGGTGAGGTGTCCAAGTCACAACATCTAACTACTGGGGTGCCTCAGGGCTCAGTTCTTGGACCACTTCTCTTCTCTGTCTACATGGCATCATTAGGTTCTGTCATTCAGAAACATGGCTTTTTATACCACTGCTATGCTGATGACACTCAACTCTACCTCTCATTCCATCCTGATGATCCGACAGTTGCTATTCGCATCTCAGCTTGTCTAACAGACATTTCTTCCTGGATGATGGACCATCACCTTCAACTCAACCTTGCCAAGACAGAACTGCTTGTGATTCCAGCAAACCCATCGTTTCATCACAATTTCACCATCAAGTTAGGCACATCAACCATAACTCCTTCAGAAACAGCTAGAAGCCTTGGAGTTATGATTGATGATCAGCTGACTTTCTCAGACCACATTTCTAAAACTGTCCGATCCTGCAGATTTGCTTTATTCAACATCAAGAAGATCAAGCCCTTTCTTTCTGAACATGCTGCACAGCTCCTTGTTCAAGCTCTTGTTCTGTCCAGGCCGGACTATTGCAATGCCCTCTTGGCAGGTCTTCCAGCCAACTCTAACAAACCTTTACAATTAATCCAGAACGTGGCAGCAAGATTAATTTTTAATGAGCCAAAAAGTATACACATCACACCTCTGTATATCAATTTGCACTGGCTTCCAATAGCTGCTCGTATAAAATTCAAGGCATTGATGTTTGCCTACAAAACTACCACTGGCTCTGCACCCATTTACCTAAATTTGTTACTTCAGACTTATGTGCCTCTAGAAGCTTGCGTTCTGCAAGTGAACGTCGCTTGATTGTGCCATCCCAAAGAAGCACAAAGTCACTTTTACAGACTTTTAAATTAAATGTTCCCTCCTGGTGGAATGACCTCCCCAACTCAATCCGAGCAGCTGAGTCCTTAGCTATCTTCAAGAATCGGCTGAAAACACATCTATATTAGACCCTCTAACTTTAACATCACTATTCTAATTCTATTCTTTAAAAAGATCTAACTACCTTTCTAATCTTTTTGTATTCTATTTTATTTTCATTTATTTTGCAAATGTATATATATATATATATATACACATATATATATATATACACACATGACCTCTAACACTAGCTTGGCTCTATTCTTTTTTTATTCTATCTCTTTTCTTTTTATTTATTATATTATTTTTAAGCCCATGCTAGGTGTACTGTGTTAACCTAACTGAGACTTGTTTTAGCACTTATATATCATTGCTCTTTTTGTGGTTTTTGATTGCTTCCACTGTCCTTATTTGTAAGTCGCTTTGGATAAAAGTGTCTGCTAAATGAATACATGTAAATGTAAATGTAATATAATGTATAATGAAAAGATTCACATTTTGACTTTTACAAAGTAAACTGCTAACAGGTTAGTGGACGTTTAGTGCTTAAGGAAAATGTAAAAATCTATTTTGTGTCAGTTATAATCACCCTAACAGTATTTAATTCTAATGTTTAATGTCTAATTAGTTAAATAAATGCATCAACATATTACAAATGTATTATTTAAAAGTAAAAGCATTTATTGTGTTTTCCTGTTTAAAAAAATCTATTGTGCATGACTGAATATACATGAATGGCAATAAATAGCTGTTATTAGTCAAAATTAATGATATTAGTTAATTATGTTTATGATTAACTATAATACGATTCATGATAATATATTCTTTTGTCTAATTTCGTTAAATTTTTTGCTTATATGTAAATTTTTATAACATTTTAAAGGTTTTTCTGTGTTTAAGATCAAAATAAAACAGCATTCATAATTCATAATACTTCTGTAATGTGATGCATTTAAATTTGACATGCACTGGTGAATCATACAAAACCAGAGCCATTTATTATTTAAAAGTAAAGCACGTATTATTTTAAAAGAAATAAAAATTATTTTGTACAATTAGTTGCTGTAAGTTGACAAAACAAAAAGCAAATCAAAGCCGAAAATCATAAAGAAAATATCAAATAAATAAATAAATAAAAAAACCAAACAAAAAAGCTAATAAGAGAAAATTATTAGAATTATTAAAATATTATTAAATAACATGAGAAAAAAAATCCTCTACCCAAAAATAAACAAAACAACAATACAAAAATTTAACAAATAAAAAACAAACAAAACAAAAAGCTGAATACTACACAAAACATCAAAACAAAAACTACAAAAAGAACCCAACCGATTAAAAAAAGCAAAAATTTATATTAAAAAAACCCCCAAAGCCAAACAAAAATAGTTAGTCAAAATACTATTATATTTTGATATTAACAAAATTATTTCGACGGTGTCATTTTCTGCTTTCGTTACTTATGTTAAAGACATTTTTTTGTTTAGTTTTTTTTACATTTGTATTAATTTATCATCATTTTTGTTTTTCATTTTATTTTGTTGTTTTTAAATGTCCATGTAGTTTTTATTAATTTTATTTTCATTTACTTTTAGTAAAACATGGGAATGTTGCCTTGTTAACAAGCTTTTATTTATTTCAGTTAACAAGTAACAATTGTTGTCTATTTGACTATTTTTTCAGTTGAGTTTAGTTGAGGTTAAGTTCAAGCCTGCTATAATAACCCTGGATTCAACTCAATTCAGATGCACACTGGTGAAATGACGAGTGATGCAGCTGTGACACTGTGAGTTCTGCTGAGTGGGAGACACACACACACACACACACACACACACACAGCTGTACTTACGACAGCAGGGTCTGGCGGAGGAGTTAAAGTAGGAGAAGAGCGAATCGAGCTCATCTACACAGAAGAGAGACCCGTGGTTCACTTCAGCAACACAAAAGCCCAGAGCAGCGTTAGGATGGCACACAGAGAGGAGCAGAAACACAGAGTCATCCGTCGAGCTGATGCCAACACATCAGCCGGATGCTGACGGAGGGCCACAAGCAGAGGTTAAACGCAGGCGGCAGGAAGGAGCAGACGTGACACCCTCTCACCTGAGGAAGCAGACGCTGACGGTGCTCTGGCAGAGCGAGCTTCAGAGCAGCCGCTGAGACGTTTGTGCTGTTGACTCAGAGATAAAACCTTCTGTCTGATCTCGTCTTCAGAGCGTCTCCGCACAAACCTGCGATCCACGTACTTGGCTTTGATGTAGGCCTCCACCTCATGCCTGAGGAGACATAAATGATCAGCTTTCACCCCTCAACGTGCATCTAGTTTTTCATTAGTGATGGTAGAAAGTAGACTTGTGCCGGTATTCGGTAATGCGATATATTACGGTAATGAATATGCACAATAATGTTATCGTGAGCACTTCTAAATACCGTGAATAATTATATATTACAAATTATTAAGAATTTGGGATGCATTTTAAGAATACTATTCCCATCAGCTGGTCAAAATGCACAACACCGCTGTATGCTGCTGCTTGAAAGAGTGTGTGTGTGCTCTGATGTAAACAAGCAGCATGAGAAACACATGAGAGACGAGCTGAATCAAAGCATATTTACTCTCTGACAGCAGATGGCGCTAAACTGCAGAAAATGCAGCCCTTACCCTGGAAACCCCATAAATGAAGCAGCTGCTCTACTTTCTAAAACATATTTAATCATTTTAAATCAGATTTGTGTATTTTCTATGATGTTCATCACAGTGCCAAATACTTAAGTATTAAGTCTTAATAGGATATTTTCATCTGGACTACAACATGACATAGAAATTGATATTTTTATTGCTAATTTACATTTTACATTAGGGCTTCATTTTTAACATTAATTCATTAGTTAACAAACTGCCAATGAAACATACTTTCTGAACATTCATAGATTTTAGGTATTCCAATATTTAATAACATGTTGATAAAATCTAAAGTTAGAAAAAAAACTATTATTTAATGAGCTAACATTAACTAAAACTTTTATTTTTTAACAAAGATTAATAACTTCTGTCTTGTAAAGTGATACCTATGGGTCTTTATTAGTTCTTTTGCACTTTAATCTGTGCAAAACTTTTAACTTTATATATTTTTCTGTATTGCTTTATTGTATTTAAATGTTCAGTTATTTTTGTTATAAGAAAAACAGTTTTTTTACCTGTTATACTGTATTATGAGCCCTTTATAATGATAATTATAATACCGTGATAATACCGTTTACCGTGATAAAAGCATGAGCAATTAATCGCAACAGGAAAATTTGATACCGGCATATCCCTAGTAGAAAGTCATCTGGGGTTTTCTTGTTCCATGTTTAATTTACTATTTTAGTCTTCAGTGTCACATGATCCTTCAGAAATCATTCTAATATGCAGAAGAATATACATTTATCATCTTGTTTAAACATCACAAATGTAACCGTACTGTCAATATTAATCAATTCCATGCATTCTTACTTAACAAAACCATTAATTTCCAATTACATGTTAAAACATATATTTATGAAATATATAATTCCTGTGCAGTACCTGGGATCTCCCGGTTGTGGTTTCCTGGCTCCTAATTCTTCCCGCCGAGCCTCGTAGATCTGATTGATGACACCATTTCCCAGCTCACACATCAGCTATACAAAAATTAAATGCATTATTCATTCACACATAAGAACTGAAGAAGTTTTATTATTATTATTCGAAAGCTGGACCACTTTGGAAAGAGGATTTTTTTTGACAAACGTCTTTTTATAATCAAATCTGTTTCTTAAAAGAAGACATCTGAAGAGAAAAACTAAACTTGCTACACGATCCGCAGTGCGTCAGAAAAGCACCTCTGAATTCACGGCGTACGAGATGATTAGCAGATGAAAGAGCTGCTGATGTTCTCTGAAGGACGGCAGCATCTGGACAGATGTTTGTTTGCTCAACAGCCATCTGTCCATGCGTATGTTCATCACGACTCACCTTGAGCAGCTCAGGCTCCCACGTGTCCAGCGTCAGAGACCTGACCTTCGAGAAATGAACGCCGAGACTCCTGACAAACAAACAAACCCCAGTATTGTTAATAAAGCACACAACACACTGTCTGGTATCCTCTGTCACACACACACCTGTGAATGCCCGAGCACTGAATGCAGAGTGTGATGCCCAGGTTGATGCTGGCCCAGCACGGCTCCGGCTGACCGCAGTCACAGCAGACGCTGTTCCCGCCGATGACCATGACCCTCTGCAGCGCGCTCTCGCCCTTCAGACTCCTCTCCTTCACCTCGCCGGCAGAGTCCAGGCTGACCGGCGACGTGGACGACTTCCCGTCCATCTTCTGACAAACACATCGCACCGTTAGCAAGGCGCCTGCAGCGCGGCATGAACTAGCCAATGAGAGAGAAGCTGCGCTACCTCTGCGTCCTCTGCTCTGTCCCTGAAGGCTGTGGCGATGCTGTTTTGTACGGCTTTGATCCAGGCTTGTCTGAGTTTTTCAGAGTCTGCTTGCATCATACAGCTCCTTTAACAGAAACAACATCGATCATATGAACAGTATGACATACGCACTGAAAAATAAGCATCGTATTTATCAGTATTTCGTCTTGTTTTCCAGTTAAACATCCATAAATCAATTTTTTTTTTTAGACAAACTGGGAGATGGAGGAAAAGCGATTTAGCAAAAGGAAAAACCATGCATTTAACTTTTTGAATTTGAAGATCAGGGTAATATTTAACTTATTTTGTCTTCTGGTAAAACATGTAACTATCTTCTGTAGCCTTTGAAGGGAAGTTTTAAACAATAAAAAAATATGTTGTTTAGGGCAAGATAAGAAAAATGTACACATCTCCATTCGGTTCAAAAGTCTTCACCCCCCACCCGGCTCTTAATGCATGGTTTTTTCTTCTGGAGCATCAGTGAGTGTTTGAACCTTCTGTAATAGTTGAATATGAGTCCCTCAGTCGCCCTCAGTGTGAAAAGATGGATCTCAAAATCATACAGTCATTGTTGGAAAGGGTTCAAATACACAATATTGCTGGAAAACCAAAGAATTTGTGGGATCTGAAGGATGTTTCTGAAGAATAGCATGCAGTTTAACTGCTCAGGGACAAACAAGGGACTCATGAACAACTATCACTAAACAAAAAAACAGCTGGGTATCCATAATTAATTCATTTTTGGCCTAAGCTATGACATTTTTTTCATGCTATGCTTAAAAGATGTCCTTGTTACAGTGTAATTATATATTCCAGTACTGAGTAATATTAACTTACCATATGATTAGGGTTTGTTTTAGGGTTACTTGCATGTAATTATGCATAATTTATTGTTACTGCAATAGTAAATGCATGTAACGTGTAACAAGGACACCTTAAAATAAAGCGTCACCAATAATTATTTATGGCATAATTATTTTTTTTATATATCGCAATTACTGAAAACTATTTTAATTTAAGTTTGGGTTACACTATACACTAGTTAAACAAAAACACTAGATGCAACGTTTGTAACAAATGTAACATTTACATTAACACACGATTTGTATTGTATACATGACCAACAATTTCCACGATATCAGACATTATAATTCTAGACAACTGCAGAACAAAAATTACAATATAATTGTATAACATTTAAATGATTGTGTTCAAGTAGTGAACATGACTTGTAATCCTTGCAAAAACGAATCATAACTGATATGGGAATCAGAACTCACTTTGTTGGAGAAACCACTTCGAAGCAGAATCTGCGCTCGATGTCCTCGCAGTGTTTGACGGTGCATAACCTCAAGTCCTCCACCACAACCGTAGGGTTATCCTAAAATAAAAATGACTAAATAAGTGCTAAACACACAGCTGGAGATAGAAATTACCATTGGTTCTTCTTATACATTTACCTTAAATTTCTTTTGGTAAACTAGCTGATTATTCTGAATTGAGAACCACCGCCTGTGAAGAAAACGCAGTCACCAACAATGAACATTTAGTCAGTGTCTACGTAAGCGGACACAGTATGATTTGAAGTCTTGTCCCAGACCTGTTCCAGGTTTTGAAGGCATTGCTGGCCCTCTTGAACAGATATCCCTCCATGACGATCCCATTCTCTGCGTCCACATTGTACTCCAGCTTGGTGTCGTCATTTGAGAAGTCCTGAGCACGACAACAGTGTTGAACTGAGCTTTTCAGATCTTAATACAGTAATTATTAGATCAACATTCAATACTCATACAGTATAATCACTCATAAACACATTTTGTCTGATCCCACAAAAAGCCAAGGTTTTGCCGTCCCATTACGCAAAGTAACATGACTTTTAATGCGCATCAAATAACTTTTTCAGCAAATGCGTTTCCATCTTCCATTTTTTGCATTAACCCTTTCTCGTATAAGTCAAAAACCACCTCAAGCAAGCGTAAGAACTTTTTTTGGTGGGAATTAAGAATTTTTGTTCAAAATTTGCCGTTTGCGTCATATTAAAAGATTTTTTTTGAGATTTTTAACATGTCTTCGTATGTTTATTCTTGTTTTATTTCATGCTGCATCTGAAACATGCTGAAGGTGCTAAAGCAATAGGTCATGCCAAAACAGCATTTATTGTTTGAATATTGTAATAAAATGGACAGAATTTGAAATCTGAGAATGCGTTTCATATCAAAAGTAACAAAGCATAAAGCTTACTGTGATTAACTGAAAACAGGCTAGACTAATCTATTCTTTGGATATCGTTTTTGTAAAAATGAGAATCAATTACAATAAAGAAATCACTATTTTTTACCCAGCCCTAGCGCAGTGGGCATAACATAACAGTAGTTGAAGATATGGTTCTTGTTCACCTCCTGAACAATCTAAGATCCCTTCTTCCCGTAGATGTTATGTGAGCTCGGCTGAGCTCAGACTAGTTAAGTCAAGCCTGGCTGAGCTCAGACTAGCAGAGCTACAGTAACACTAGAGCGTCACTGGATCCTGCGTTTCTGTCTGTGAATCCTCAAGCAGCTGAAGACAGATAAGAGTATCCTGTCATACTAGTAGAGGAGGTTAGTTTACGGCTTGTCCCGCATGCTGCGGGAATCCAGTCTGATCTGCTCTAGACCGCACTACTAATATATATATATATATATATATATATATATATATATATATATCTGAATCAGTAACAGTGTGAACACTAAAAGAACTGGGTTATTTTTCACTTTTTTGGGATCCAGTTAAAAAATAAATCTCCTCAAAGTGAACTGCTGACCACGACTTCAGTATGAGCCTTAGCTTGTATGTTTACAGTAAGGCGGGCAACACGACAGAACCAACAGTTATTAAAAAACAGATTTTTTTAACAGGTTTCCATTTCTCTGTAACCTGATCTGATACACGACCCAGGCTGCTTAATATATTGAGGGTGCCATGCAGGACCAAAGACTGGGGCTACAGCTGTTATTAAAGCACAGAGAAACCTCTTTCCTTTAGATTATAAACACAGAATACTATAAATACTTCAATGAAGCGGCATAAGTTTAAGGGTCAGTGACCTGAAGATCATGATTTTTTTTATTTTTTATACCATATCTTGTTTTATGAACATTTTCAGTTTGTGCAATGAAACAAGTAAAGTTTATAAGTCTCATAACTGTAGCAAAGTAAAAAGTCTAATTAAAAGGCTGAAATTCTTCAAAAATTCTTAGGTAGAATTTTACTAATTCTAAGATAAGCATCATTACAACTTTTGCAAGTAAAATTATTAAAATTACCTTCTGTATTTTACTTGATGGTTACAAACCTGACATTCTTGGAGTTATTAAACTGAAATTATTCTTCAAAAATAAAATGAAATTCATTTAAACAGTGTTATCAGCCATAGAATTTGATAAATTCAAATCCAAACCTGTAATTATGTATAGAACAATTTTTTTATTTTTTATTTTTTGATGAAATAACGCTACATAAAAACAAACCACATCAGCATACCGAACAACACACTACAAGAGACAATGACCAGATATCTAAATGCAAAGCAAGTCAGTATTTAGGCATGATGTCTCACGAACAAGACTCATTCGTGCTCATAACCGCATACAGTCAAAAGAAACCGAGAACGTGAACTATGAAAAACATGACTGACTCACCAGATACCACACATAGTGAAACCTGCTGAAGATCTTCATGCCGAACAGAGCAGTGTGTGTGTGTGTGTGTGTGTGTGTGTCAGCGGTGACGCTGCATCTAACTTCCTAACATTACAGTGACTGTCCCGTCAAGGTCGTCTACCGTCACTCTACGCACTATATCGGTTTATGTACATCCATGTATATGCAGACTAAGTCTAGTATTAGCCTTGGTATCTACTGCTGGCTCCTCCCCTTCAGGAAAGCTCTAGCATGTGTGTGTGTGCGTGGTTGATGAATGAATTCATTAACTGTGGCTCATGTGTTGGATCCACCAATCCCAGCAGAGCATTAAACATTTAGACGGTGCGCTTCTGCTAGGAGAATTTAATTATTCAAGTACAATAGTGATTAACAAACTTCTTCCAGGTTTTTACAGTCAAATTACAACCCTTTACTTTGATAACATACTGACATAAAAGTGCATGCCTAATGAAGGTTATTAATACATGCATCTGTGTCATGGTGAATCAGTCAGTGTTCAGACGGACAGCCAGAAGAGACAGACTCACCTGCAGCACAGCCTCGTATGAACAGTCAGAAAACAAGAGACAGCAGGTTAACAACTGAGAGAGAGAGAGCATGAGTGAAAATAGAGAGAGTAAAGTAAGTGCTTGTTATGGCAAGATACAATATATATAATATATATATATATTTTTTTATCTTGCCATAAGGAGCGCTTACTTTACTCTGTCTCTATTTTCACATATACCGTATTTCCCGGACTATAAGTCGCACTTTTTTTTTCATAGTTTGGCTGGTGATGCGACTTATAGTCAGGTGCGACTTATCAAAATTAATTTGACATGAACCGAGAGAAAGCATTACCATCTACAGCCGCGAGAGGTTTGTTTGTTTTCTCTCGGTTCTTGGTTCTAAATAAATGCGACTTATAGTCCAGTGCGACTTATATACGTTTTTTTCCTCGTCATGGCATATTTTTGGACTGATGCGACTTATACTCAGGTGCGACTTATAGTCCGGAAAATACGATACGTATATATATATATATATATATATATACACGAATTTAGCTTAACTGCATTTTAATGTGTCTCTGCATTAGAGAAATATTGGCAGATTGCGATGTTGATGAATAATTATATATTCTTGGATTTTTTACATTATTAATCTTTTTTTAAGATTTATTTTTGAGCATTTTAGCCTTTATTATGATAGGACAGATCAGAGCTTACAGGAAGCAAAGTGGGAGAGAGAAAAGAGGGCGGGATCGGGAAACCCTCTGGAGTCGGGATTTGAGCTCGGGATGTCTGTAGCGCGTAGATACAAAAATACATCCAGTAGGTGGCAGCAAATCCATTCCTTAATGAGTGAGTCATTGAATGATTCACTCAAACAATTCATTCAAAAAGACAGATTCATTTAGAAATAAAGCAGGTGGCTGTCAATGGATCATTAAATCACTGACTCAAGTGATTTGTTAAATTCATTAAAGGTCCCATGATGTGGATTGTTTTCTTTTTTATGTTTTTTTTTTTTTTTTTATGTTTCCCGAGGTGTATTTATATCGTAAGTATGATATTTACATTTAAAATGTAGCAATAAAAGGCATTTTTATATCCCGATTTTAATCCTCTGGCTTGAATGCTCTGTTTGAAGCCAGAGACTCTGTTATGCTGTGAGACTCTGTTACGATTGGCTGATCTTTGCATTTGAAATGTGTATTACATGTGGAACCCCTCTCAAATTCACTTCCCGAATCGTGGAAGTGTTGATTATAGCATTATTTTTTGGTCGTTTCCCATCACATGAATCACTGCAGTGATGAGCATTGAGTAGACAGAGTCTGTTTATCGCATGAATGCAGTGATCTCTTCATTGCAACGTGTTTTCTCTCACAAAATGCTTTCACCACAACTAATAGCAAACACAACATCAACATGAATACAGTAAGAGCTTTGTTGTGCAGCATAACAGCGTCATTGATTATAACGGCAGTTTGGCCAAGTGTGCAGATATACTCTCGGTGTGTGATTGATAGCTCCGAACAATATAAAGGGAGCGTTCTTTGATCGCTCTCTGTAGTTAAATCACAATTTAAATAAAAGATTTGTTTCATGCTACTAAGAGAAACAGCGTGAAGTTGATCGTTTAGTCACTGGCTTGATTCACTGATGCATAAACAGTATTAAACGATTTAGAAAGAAAGTCTGTGTGAACTTGAATAATTAGCTACACATCAGAACTCACTGATCACAGATCAGGCATTAATGAACACTGTTACTCACTGTTTGTGGCGGTGCTGTCGAATCCATATCATAAAAGTCTGTTTGTAACGCCTGTGCTGACATTGCGACTGAATTAAATTTAAATATTTGGGTGCGCCAAGCAGAGAAATTGGAGGTAACCTTTCCACTTATGACGACATAAGGGGAAGACTCCAGATCGTCTGTCTGAGCTCTCGTTTTCTCAAAGGCAGAGATGGACACCCAGGGCTTGGTTTACACCTATCGAAATCTCTAGCCACTGGAGGACCATAGACAGGCTAGGGGAACGCATATTAATGTTAAAAAACCTCATAAAGTGACATTCTCATGTCATGGGACCTTTAACAGATTCATTAGGAATGAAACATGATGGTGTTGCTCTGAGATTCTCAAAATGTTCTTCACCAGCTTAGTTTGCATCTAATTTAATTAGCGTAACAGGGAAAGAGAAAAAAAAAAAGGGAAAGAGACCATTGCATTGCGCACGTGCTGAAAGAAGAAAACAAACATAAAAAGGGTATTTTTTAACTTTCATAACATGAATTACAGTATCTGGGGATTTTAACTGCATTCTAATAAGCTTTATCACACAGTGAATGCTTTCTGAATTTCAAGACATGATTTAGTTTTTGGTTGTTGTTTTTTTGCATACTGGCAGCTTGCACGTTGTTGAAACAAAATTTACGACATAATCGTAGCCGATAAATATAACACACCCCCACACAGAGGTCTCTTCAAAACCAAGCTGCTTTCTATGGGTTAACTGTTCAACAAAACTGAACTAGATTCGAAATCTACATTGCAACATTTTTTGAACGGAGCAAATTGCTAAATCCTCGATATTGCAGAAAAATGTGCCATGCAGAATTCCATTTGGGCTCAGTTTTTGTTGAATTGGATGCTGAACCAAATTTGATTGAAATTCCTGACAGTATATCAGGCAGAAGCCTCACTTTGTGTCCTTCAGATTGTTTCAAAAGGTCAAACCCAAAGAGAGGAGAGTAGGGAAGGATATTCGGTTTCAAAAAGCATCAACAACATGATTTTGTAGCTTGGTGTGTTGCAAAGCCTCATCCGCAGTGAAAACTCATTTGTCGCTCTAAACAACAAATATTTTCTGGCCCTGTATAGTGTGCGATGACTAGGGGTTTGTGGGTAACTAATGTTTGGAGGAGCTCTTGTACCTTCTGCTGTATAGTCGAGTGTTTCATCTCCATATCTTTCCTCTCTTTTGCGGAGTCGACCACCAGCTGATCCAGCTGAAAGACAGACATGAGGAATGGTTTCAATGCACGAAGACAGGACAAGAAATCTCAGAGCCATTTGGGTTGACCTATAAAGAAGGTGCTTATATTAAAAAACTGTACTGAACTTGTAAAACTGGAATTAAAAGCATGGCTGCCAGTGAAAAACCACTTAAAACACCAGTCATGTGATGGGAAGATGTTCTGTTTCCTTATATCTGGATGAAAACCACTCTTGCCTCATTATTTTCCCATATCCCAAGATGAAGATAGACCATAATACACTGCTTCACCACTACTACACACTGCTAAACAAATTCAAGAGCAACTCAAAACCTTTCTGATCGCCAAATCCAAGCTTAGCTATGGGAATATTCTACTACACTGAAGGACTTCAATCCAACTTTAAATTGGATTGAATTATTACCAAGTGGATTTTTACCAGGTTTAGGTTTTTAACATTAATATATCAGTGGATGTTACCATTATCCAGTAAATGAACTACTGAAACAATGTATTTCAATATATACGCTCTTTCTATTCAACAAGCTCTTCAGATCATGCTTCATCAAACAGAAAGGTCAAGACAGCAAAATGATCTAAAACAAGCTTCTAAACAACTACAAATCTAGACATTTCTCATTTAAATTTTAAGTGTGATTTCTAGACCTGGAAAAGCCATGTAATAAAACGGGCCATATGCAACTCCATTTACATTTGCTCATATTGTCAATATTAGGAGATGTTTTAAATTACTTGCTGACAATTTAATATCTGCCAAATCTTTTTTTGGTCATATTTTAGGAAAGGCTAAGGGTTTGTTCAAATCACTGACCCGATGTGTAACCAATAGTACTAGTGAAACTTGCCCTGTGTTTCTTTTCTACAGGGGAAGTTGAGGAAAGGAACTGTAATAGACTCTCTGTGCACTTTATTTGTTCAGATACAGCGAGCCAGCGTCCATCACCTCGTATCAAACATGGAAACACAACACATAAAAGATCATGTGCGGTATTTGCGTCGAATGCTTTGTTCGGATCTGGCAGGAAAGAGGCGGGCAGATGCATGGCTGATAATATCAGATGGGAAATGTTTTTCCCTGTCGCAGTTACAACCTCAAGTTTCCACTCTCGAGAGGGGCTTGACAAAGACTTGACCAGCTGACCAAACCTGTGAGCATGAATCAACCATGAGCTGCACTATTGGGACTAAAAGTGGCGTTATATCTATAAAACTGCTATTTGTTTTATATGTGGACAAGCTTTTTCACTACAGCGTAGATAAATTATATAAAAAGAATTCTTAACAGCTGAGTCGGAAAGTCTTATACATTTAGGAAAAGTACGAACTACTTTACAACACTATTTGTTTTTATTTTAATATTACTAGTTATTCTGTTTCTTCATTTCTGTTCATTTATGATCGGATTTATAAACAGAGGTATCATAAGCAGTCCAGACCTGCGAGCAGCTCCTCCAAATCTCTCGACATAATCGCTCCACTCGATCCAGCTTCATAATGACGGCAGAAAACAAATCCTGATGACCCTGTGCCGTATGTTTCACGTCCATTCTGAACTAAGCCATCTCAAACGCACTCAATTTACCTCCCAGACAGGGAAAACCCTTTAAACACTCAATTCAACTTCCTGTTTCCAGTGCGAGGCCTGTGTAAGCAGTGGCCAATCACACGACTCGAGAATCCCATCACATTCCTGAAACAAGGTTTCACGTGCCCATCAGATGTCTGCGGGGGGAAATGAAAACGTTCGGCGCAGAAAACAAGCTTTCGCTTTAAGGTAGAGACAGAAATTACATGACAGACAGACAAAGACAGACTGTACCACAGACTGAGAGACGGATAAAAAAACTGATCATACGAGAGACTGATCAACTGTACAACACAGATAAATAGACAGATTGTGTGACAGACAAACCGAGAGATAGATATGATGTACCTGTCCGGTCAGTTGTTTCATGAGGGGTTGTAGTTCACTGAACAGATCATAACCTTGATGGAAGAAGGTCAGGTGGGCGTACATGAAGGACAGCATCTGTACAACACACCACACCTTTAATAACACCACAACTCCAACATCACCCAATAAATCTTAAAGAGATAGTTCAATCAAAAAATGGCAATTCTGTCATTGATTACTCAACCTCATGTTGTTCCAAACCCGTAAGACCTTCGTTCATCTTTGGAACACAAATTATAACATTTCTGAAGAAATCCCAGAGCTTTCTGACCCTGCATAGACAGCAATGCGACTGAAACGTTCCTAGACCCAGAAACGCAGACAGGACATCAGTAAAACAGTGGTTCCACCGTAATGTCATGAAGCTATGAGAATACTTTTTGTGGCCAAAGAAAACAAAAATAATGACTTTGCCTCCGCGTCACCCTAGTAGCATTTTGGCGCACTCGTGATGCTGTTGACAAACACACATGTGCTGTGCGTTGTTTTCGTGCAGAGGAAAGCAATGCACAAGCATCGTGGTACTCTCGATAAATATATGATTTGTAGGGGAAGAATTGTTGAATAATTTTATTTCCGTTTTCTCTGCGCACAAGGAGTATTCTCGTAGCTTTGTAAAATTGCGGTTGAACTACTGATGTCACATGGATGGTTTTAACAACTTTCTTGGTACGTTTCTGGGTCTGGGAACATTTCAGTTGCATTGCTGTCTATGGGAGGGTCAGAGAGCTCTCGGATTTCATAAAAAAAAAAAAAAAAAAAAAAAAAAAAAAAAATATCTTTCTGACCATGATCTTACGGGTTTGGAACGATATGAGGGTGAGTGATTAATGACAATTTTCATTTTTGGGTGAACTAACCCTTTATGCCTTAACTGCAAATAATGAACAAAAATATTTTACCGATTTGAGGATTTCTGATCGTCTCTTGGACTGCAGCACATTAATCTGAGAAATAAAATAAATAAATACATACATCAATTCCTTACTTCAAAGAACAGGTACTTTTTACTGACATCAAGTTAAAAAAAAAAAAAAAAACAATAAATCCACGAGGTCACCGTTAATTTGGGGACTTTCCAAAAAGGGGAATATCAGAGTTCATCTGGAAATTATTATTTGTTTTCTTCCATTTTTACTTTGCTTTGTCAGCAACAACAAAGACAAATTATATTATGCAATATCTACAAGTGCACATTGGGATATATCTTTAGTATGTTTAGTCAGTTTTATACATTTGGTTTCTTCTTACACATATTCTAAACAACAATGACTACAATTCTATGCTATTTTGAGCCACAGTGAAATAATGAAAAACCAAAAATTATGCAAATGCCATATCAAAAAAGACAAACAAACACAAACAAACTAAAAGTGAACACTGGCAAACTGACCACTAATGCTTCAATAATGACAGTCTGCTATCACATCCAACGCATCTGCTTCCTGAACTCCTAAACCATAAGCAGTCCTTTCTTTGAGCCTCCAGGGGGCGCAACACACCACACACACACACACACACACACACACAGCAGAGCTGTTACACATCATTGTGAGAGAAAGGTCAACCTACGGCGATAACGTTCAAGTCGTTTGAATTACAGCCGCTAGTCTGACCTCACAAAGAGGACTCGTGTAAACTGATCTCGTGCGGTCACTGCTGAACACAGGAAGTGCACTGAGAGGACACAAGCATTGTGTGACAAGCTTCAGATTCTTTCTCTTTCAAAACATCCCTTCTTTCTCTTGCAAACAACCTTGAACACAGTATTAATTCCAGTGAATCTATAGCACCAGCATGCGTCTTGTGACTGTGATGTAACGGCACAGGGATCTGTAAAAAGGTTGACCCCGAGTCGCCGCTCTCACCTGCAGGACGTAGTCCAGGACGATGTGGCGGAAGCACTTGCGCGTGGCGTTGAGGGTGGCGCTGGCCTCCTCCACCTCGTGCGGTTTGTTTCGAGGCGCCTGGGCATTTTTGGACAGGGCAGCTTCTTTCTCCTCGCTCACTTTGTCGAACTGTTTCTTCGCTTCTTTGAATTTCCGAAGGTCCCTGCGCACAGCAATACCATTCCTTAAATGTGCACTCGACGCTCGCTGAAACAGTGCCATTATAACTCTTGGCTTTAGCTGAGAAGGGACAAATGGCTTTTGTGTATGGAGTCTACTGATAAACAGATACAAATCGGTTGGGCGGCTGTAAAAGCTGAGGGTCTGTAATCACAAATTGATGATAAAATATGACATGTAAAGTGTAACTTGTTTTGGTGCTGAAACTATTGAAAATGCATGTTGTCTGCGCCGATTGCATTTTGAGCAGTGCCCTAACGAGACATGTGCGGTATTCGTTAATGCAATATATCACGGTAATAAATATGAATGATATTGTTATCGTGGCCACTTCTAAATACCGTGAATAATTACATATTACAAATTATTAAGAATTTGGGATGCATTTTAAGAATACTATTCCCATCAGCTGGTCAAAATGCACAACACCGCTGTATGCTGCTGCTTGAAAGAGTGTGTGTGTGCTCTGATGTAAACAAGCAGCATGAGAAACACATGAGAGACGAGCTGAATCAAAGGACATTCACTCTCTGACAGCAGATGGCGCTAAACTGCAGAAAATGCAGCCCTTACCCTGGAAACCCCATAAATGAAGCAGCTGAACTACTTTCTAAAACATATTTAAATAGAAATTCAGGTTTGTGTATTCACTATGATGTTCTTCGCAGTGCCAAATACTTAAATATTTAGACTTAACAGGCTATTTATTTTAAACCTTTTTGTTTTCATTTTAATCTGGACTACAACATGCCCCAGATATTGTTTGAAAGTGTTTGGATTCTTTATTGGTCATTCTCACTTTACATTAGGGCTTCATTAGTTAACAAACTGCCAATGAAAAATTCTTCTGGACATTCATTCATCTTAGGTATTCAAATATTTAATAATATTTAGTTGCAACTGTGTCATTTAATGAAATAACATGAGTAAGACGGGTATTTTTTAACAAAGATTAATAACTTCTGTAGCAAATGTAGCTATTGCTCATTGTGAATGTTAATGGTTAACTAATGAGGTCTTATTGTAAAGTGGGTCTTTGTAGTTCTTTTGCACTTTAATCTGTGTAAAACTTAATTTTTTTTCTGTATTGCTTTATTGTATTTAAATATTCAGTTATTTTTTTATAAGAAAAAAAAAGTTATTTAACCTGTTATACTGGATTATGACCACTTTTGTTAAACTAAATTTCAATAACACTGTATACCGTGATTAAAGCATGAGCAATTAATCTCAACAGGAAAATTTGATACCGGCATATCCCTAGCCTCGACATATAGTGTCGTTGTGCTACAGGCGTCCTGAGTTCAAATTATATTCTGTACTATCGTAAAGAAAAAAAAAAAAAAAAAAGAAAAAAAAAAAAACCCGATATGTTGGCCACATGACACTTGGACATGAAAACATTTAACGCATAATTTAAAATACATATTAGCATTACATTGGTAGCATGATTTTTTGGTATTAATTGACGAAGTTACTAAAATAATGAAGGGATCAGAACCGTGTAAATTGAGAAAACTACGTAACGTTACGATACTCACTCTCGAATGAATGCCTGCAGTTGTGATTTGATTGATCGTTGTGCTTGGTCGAATAAAATCTGCAAAATAAATGTATTAAATTAGTTTAATAACAATTCACCATATTTTCTTTTTGCATTCTCATTACTGTAATGCATTACAAACTTACTCTGATGTTTTTGTAATGTTTCACATAAAAATAAACACACACACACACACACATAAATTTACATATAGACATATGTAGACACACACACACACACACACACACAGAATCAGCTTTAAGTGAATCAGTTTAAATGATTCAAAGCTGATTTGCCGCCACCCAGCCTCCTGACGATTTTACTTAAAAGCATCATTCAATTTTTCCTTGATATTTCTATATTAAAAATTGTATTTTATAAACAATTAATCTCAGCAATATTTATGTAGTTATAATAGTTGTAAATGTAATACCTCTTTAGTGCAAAGATTCATTTTGTTGTTAGTAGTAACAGCTCTCTTTCTTTCTCTCTCTCTCTCTCTGTCTCTCTCTCTCTCTCTATATATATATATATATATTTATATATATATATAGTGTCTTATTATTATTCTAACTATATTTAATGATTTAATATGAGACATTTAGTTATTAGACAGTAAACGTGGTTTTGGTCTCTGTTAAGATGGTCTTGACTACAACTTTACATTTATCACATGATTTTGACACATTTAAGCTTCATCAAGATGCATGTGTGCTCTTAAGATCATGTGCTTCGTTCTTTAACCACAGGTCAGCTGACCTCACCACAGACTGAAACACTGACTCGTGGAGCTCCAGTCTAAAACACAGCAACAGGAGCGCCGAATCTGCCTTTATACTTCAGGAATAATAATAATAAAAACATGCTCTGTACATGATATCACATGTACAGTAGTTGAAATTAAAATCACTTCCCAGCGTCGAATTGCCAGAATTATTACGAACTGTCCTGATCTACATGTATTTGAAACAAAAAGATTACAGAATCAAAACTACAGCAGCTATTGGCTCGAGAGGAAAGAGGGAAATTGTTCATTGCCTGAGGTCAACATTTTCAGCATGTCAGCACATTTACATTTTTTGGGACAAAAATGATTAAAAAGGGGAGAAAAAAGGAGAAGTCACAGGCAATAATGCATTATGACAAACGATTGTCTTACTGTGTGATAGTTGATCATCTCTTGAAGATTCTCTGCAAACTTGTTCAGACTGGACTGTGAAGAAATCAGACAACGATACAAAGGTTATGTACAGATTACAGGACAGAAAACAAGAAAAGTATGGTTATTTAGCACAAATGCAGAAAATGGCAAAATGAGTCTCAAAAAAAAAAAAAAAAAAAGTCTAATTTGACCATAAAACAAAACAAGACCTAAAGGCCTATATAAATAAATAATAATTCTTCTACTCTCTCTTTTTTAACCATCACAAATGTCTTTTTTGGAAGGGACTTGGATCTGAATGCAATAACATTTGTTATTTTTAAGTAAAAAAAAAAAGTAATGTTAAAACATGTCCTTTGGTGTTGATGAAGGGTTTCTTACAGATGGATCAGTGAAGGGATATTTACCTGCACCAAATGCCTATTGAGGAAATACACTGGTGTCTTTTCATAGTACAATGGAGTGTACACAATGGATATTTCAAAGAAGCAGGAAAGTAAATATGCAAAGACTATGAATGCTGGTGTGTAGCCAATGTTTCAAAAGCATGCTTTCAAACGATCCCTGAATAAACAGCACTCTTTCAATTGGCACATCATACTACAGCAAGCCAAACACACTGGACTAGTTTTCACTCCAGGGATGCTTTCACATGGCCGGTGTCAGGCTAATAAGAGCTGATTGGTTATTACGCTAATCGTCTGCACTCACCTCGATCACATCATCTTTGGCAGACTGCTGCGCCAACTCCCGAATCCCACTCACAAACTGCCTGTTGGCCGTGTTGTACGCCTTTCCAGCATCGATCATCCCAATGCACAGTTTCACCAGCTAAACACAACGCACAGCACACAGACGCATGAATATACAGTAAACACAAACCGATAAAACATACATGTATAAATCTGTGGCATTTTGTTTTGGCTTGTTCTCATCTGTCAGGCAAAACACAAGTCTGACTGCTTAGAAAAGTGGCTTGTGCTTTTTGTTGCACTTTTTTTTTTTTTGTTAGTGGTCAAAAAATAGTAGGTTAAAAAATAAAATTTGACTTTGATTATTTTTTAATATCTAGAAAGTTATTGGTGTGTCCAAAACATAATAATAAACATTCCAATAATAAAAATAAAAAAAAACCTGCTTATAAAATAAAGTTTGACTGATTAGAAAAGTGTTTGGTACTATTTGGGTCATAAAAAAAAACCCAGCACCCCCTTCAAAAAACACACACAAAAAAAGATGCAGAACTTTCTTTTTGGTACTTTTTGTTAGTGGTCAAAATAAAATAAAATAAAATAAAATAAAGGGTTACAAAGTGTCTTGGAGAAATGGTAGATACTTTATTTTTTTGTACTTTATTATTATTTTTTTTTTGCTAATGAATAAAAAGTAATCGCAATGATAAATAAACTAAATGAAATTAAACACTAAATAAAATACAAATATTAGGTTAAAAGATAAAGTCTGGCATTTTCATAATTGACTGCTGCAACAAAATGACACTATAATTAACTGAAATACAATGACTGTATTTTTGTCACTATAAAGGCATTGCAAAACACAATTTTATTATACTGATCTTTTTGTCACCGTATATAATTGTATCACACTTTAGATGTTTAAATCAACAAAACAGAATATATGACTTGAGAAAATGACCAGCTTTTCTTAAAAATCAGCACTAGTTTGTAAATGTGCACAGTGTGAGAGGTGTAATAATTGAGCCTATATGCATGTACACACACACACATTATTTTGGTGCTTGCTAGTAGCACCTGTATAATGTTAATGTGGATGCTCATTTATTACACATCTTTTTGTGTTGATTCCTAAAGACAAGCTGCAGCAGCTCCTGCTCAAGATCTCACATCCTTCCTCGGCGAGAGGAGGAAGTGAAGGAGCGGCCCGAGTCACTCGCTGGGCGGGTCTGGATCTGACCCAACAATGGCTCGCTCTCACTCTGACAGTCCCGCTGCTGTTTTCACACTCGATATGGAGTACAACAGGAAAGACCTCAAATCAAACTAAGACTACAGTGAGACGCTGCTGCTTCCTTCCTGAGGTCTTAACTAGTGGTGTGTTTTTTGACAGCCGATGCCGATATCTTGGAAAGCAGGGGGGCCGATATACCGATATAAAACAATATAAAGCCTTTTTGCTTATGTTTAGAGGATGATCTTTTCCGTCTAGTTTACATTAAAAAACGGTATAGTTTAACATCCAGATGCATTGCGAATATGGAAACCTTTGGATATGTGCAGAACGAGACGTGAGCAATAACCTCCAAATACATCTAATCAAACCTGCGCTCGCTCGTCCTCGTACGCACGCACTCATGTCTCGATCTAATGCTCTGTAAATGCCGGATTTTTTTAAACAAATAGGCCTAGCGGAACGCAAAAATTCAAAATCGAATATTTTGCAGAACAAGATCAAAAAAATAAAGCACTGGTCATAATACTTGCATAAAATGTTTGATATATAAAAAAATGACAAATATCGGCCCGATATATCGGTCGCCCTCTAGTTGTGATGGTGGGGAAATTTTAATCAACAATAATAATCGACGTGCGACAACACCGTGGGGTGGGGGTTCACTCTTTTTCTTGTTTTCCTTTGTTTTTAAATAGCTTGTAATAGTGTGTGCACAAGTTTAGAAACACCTGTATTAAATTATACCAGCAGTTTTATTGCTGCACCATCAAATAATTTCTAATGAACGTGGACTGGATTCATTTAACATTTAGCAGGCCTACATGAATAAAACAGAACGAAGATACATCCTAAATAAATAAACAGGGCTTTTTAAGTTCGGTTTAACAGTTTTCAAGTGCAGAACTAAACTAAACAAATGTAAAATAACACCACTGTATAAATTACATCCATATTAATCCTTTATTGTAACATACTTTATTATGATTAATCTTCCCATTTGTTTTTGTACTCATTTTAATATTGTTTATAAGTTTAAATGAGTATGAGATCTCCTTCACTAGGGCGGGACTCTTATTTTAGTGGGTTTTCTAGTCTACACAGTTATATGGGTAATGAAAGCACGCAGTCAGTTTATTAAGCATGAAAGGCAAAAGGCATGAAATCTGTATATATTTGTTAACTGTTAGTTGTAATAAGTGCTGTGTAATTCGCTGTATTCTGATGATAATGCAACAGTTTTTTTTTTTGAGTGAAAAAGGACACAATAAACTTACTAAAACATCAGTAAAGTTTTGGTCAGCATTCAGATGAGGCCGATGGTTATAAATTGAGGAAAAATCGGCTGATAAATATCGGTGGCCGATACATTGTTGCATCCCTAAACATAATATGAATTATAATACGACTTAATACGTAATAAAATACTAAAAGTAGGACAAAGACGGCAAAAACTGATTACTGTAGGAAACATTGGCCATGCTCTCTACATTTCGGCATCTCAACGTACCTTGTCTAGTTTGGACTCGAGCTCACAGACGTCGCTCTCCGCCTCCTCGATGATTGCCCTGTTGAGGACAGAGCAGGATTTCAGTCATTCACAATCACTCACTCATGATTTCTTCATTAACCGTTGGAGATATAAATCACTGCAAACATTGAAGTGTCAACAACAGGATCTAAACCGTGTGGAATATTGTGGAAAAAGAGTTCTATAGACGTTTTTAGCAAATAAACTCCTCATTTATAATTTAAAAATCACAGAATTTTGTTATCGGTCATAACACTCAAATAATTATGGACTTTATATCAACCAGTATCAGCGCATTCCTGGTATTCAACATGCAGTTATGATTTTAAGTAGTAGTTTTATTTAATGATTTCAGGCGAACAATAGATTTTAAATCCACTTATGGTTATTCCAGGAAACGGTCGGTCATGATGGGACATTTAACACAATCTTCCACTATATGTAAATTCATGAAGGGCCCAAAGTACACACAGAGCATCACCTTTGTTCTTCATTATCCCACACACACAGCTAAACTAAACCTCCTGAAACACATGGCTGTATTCAGTCTATTTTAAACCGCTCCCTTCCTGTAACTCTGCCGTTATCTCGTTATAATACAAAGCTCTTGGTTCTGGTTAATCAGCAGAGTTACGACTCTGCAGCACATCTTCCTGAAAAAACGTCTGCTCCTTATTTTGGTCCCAGAGATTTTCCCAAAACAGCTCTGGCTGGAGCCGCCGGTTGGAAAAGTGCCGACCGCAGTGAAGCGACTGCTGCTAATGAAATCTAGGCCATTGCCTCATAGAGACCGTGTGATTCATGAGGAGGAACACATTTAACAACACACGCTAACACAAAGGTCGAATGGCATGCTAACTGTATCTTACATAGCTTGCATACAACTTTATCTCGCGGGTCAACAATTTTACCTGCTACAGACCAAAATCCAAAGTACTTCCAGACAGGGCTTTTAGATTTTGGGGGGTTAAAATCACTTTCTCTGCAGCAGTCGAGTTGGGCTCTGCCCTTTCTGCCATCTTCCATGAAAGACGTGTCAACTTTCAGCAGTGACGCTGTGCTAGACTGCCTGAACCACTTTTTTTTTTTAATTCAAATATAAATTTTCACCTTCGAAATTAGTTTTTTTTTTTTTTTTTCACTATTCGAATATATATTTGAATTTAGAATATTCGTTGATAGCCTTACAGTACACACACATATATAAGGTAAAAAATTTTAAAAAACTAAAATTAATCGTTTGACAACATTAGTTTTAATTAATATTCTAAGACATTTTTTCTTACACACTGAACGCATTTGTACTGTCTTCTCACATGCAAATGTTTATTTTTAAGAAATATGCTTTTGGAAATATCAAATATTATTATTTCATAACTATAATTATATTTTTAGAATTACTATAAATATAAAGACATTTTTAAAACATGAACTAACCTTCCATTGACCGAGGTTTTTTTTTTCAGGTTTTTTGATTGATTTATTGAGGCAAATGTAAACTCAAGAGAAAAAAAATTGGGGGGAATAAAATAATTGTTAGTGGTTCATAATGGTATTCCATTTTATGAACTTAAACACAATGGGCCTCATTCATGAAACATGAGCAGAACTAATTTGTGCGTAAATCATGTAAAGCTGTTCTGACATACATTTTCAGATTGATGAAAGTGTTCGTATTTTCAATATGTTAGCTGGTACGATATAAATACTACTTTGCTACCACGTGTAGCAAAAAAAACTTTGTGTTCTTTTTGGCAAACTAATGATTCTCAATTTTGATGCACTGCCATTATAATATTTTACAAGTTCGCTTGCTCCAATTTTTTTTTTTTTTTTGGTATCTGAGAGTTGATAAATTGTTTAGCTTTGTGTAAAACGCATCGCTTCTCACGATCCCTTTTTAACCAGCCGTCCAATCAATGGAGGAGAGGCGGGACATATACTACACCGACCAATCATCCTACTTGTTCAACAACTGAACAACAATAAAGTAGTTAACGTTGCTTGTTACTGCATTTTTATATTCAATAATATTCTACAAGAGTTAATAGTGATACGTTACTGCCTTGATTTTTGCATTTATGTAATATACTGGAGCCAAAGCTGAGAAAGTAGACCAGAATATTCCACTGCGTTCCTAGACACGCAATTTGCGTAGCTGTTATTTATAGGCAGGGATTGTGCTAATTGTGAAGGAGCATGCACGAACGCCCCATTTGTGAATTATTGCAATTCAATAACATTCACAGATTTAACTATCAAAGTTTATGAAGCTTTTTTAAACCCCGGAGGAGAGTTTTCAGGAAAGTCTGTTTTACGCGCAAACTACTCCGAATTTACCTCTATATTACGAATGTTTAATGAGGCCCAATGGTCTTAATACAGGCTTAATTTTCTTTATGCAAAGGACAATTTCTTCTTTCTTTTGATTTTCGAGTGGCATACGTATAACCAGTCATGTTTATGATAGGTATCATGGGACTCACCCAAACACGGTTTGGTGTCTGGATAACCTCATTAGTGATGTGGGACCACATTAATAAGAGAACCAGCATCAAAGAACAAGAGGCAATACAGGCGACCCAAACAACTGAGAAGCAGGAAACCACATCAGACCTCTACTTGTCACCGTTGATCATCAAAAGCAGAACTGTTTCTAAAGAGTGGACAGGGATGTGTTCGTCACCTGGACTGAGTGGAGGAATCACACCCACCTTCCGCTAAGTGTTTGAGAATAAAAACACAATTACTACCAGGAGGGAGACGTAATGAAAGATCTGGAGGTGAGTCTTCAGCTGGCTCAGAGCCAGGCTCGGGGGATCATGGGAGGTGAGATCATCAGGAGAAATTCCTGACTGGGACGGAGCCGTAGCAGTGGATTTCAGCCCCTCTCTCGTGAATCTCTTCCTGCAATTGTTGGGAAACAATCTGGGATGAATGAGAGGGGGAGGGAGTTCCCAATGAGCTAAACCTCGGATTTTTAGAAAACAATAACACATCGTAATGAGATGACACGGAGGGAATTTTACAGGTGAATCCTTGCCAACTATAAGAAGAAAGAAGAGCCACCGGTCATTCAGAAACCACCACAACGCCAACAAAAGAGAGTCCGAGACAAAGCTGAAAAGGAAAATGGTGGTTTCATGTGGTTTTAATTCCCCTATTATGGATTTCTGAAACCTTTCACACAGCTCTAAGTGACTGAAGACATCCTTCAAAGTTGAAAGTGCACTGTGTATAAAGTTATTGTCCTTCAAAAGAAAGAGTCGACTCTGAATCATTGAAACGAGTCATTTTTAAAACAAATCCCAGGCCGCTTCATGTTGACATCAATATGAAACATTAGCATATTACCCGCCCACTTGTTGGTCTTTTCGGTTGGTCTGAATGAAAATGCAAACTCATTCTTTGCCACCAGGTGCCACTTTCGGGGCGGTTAAAATAGCTGTTTCCACAGTAACACTGTACACGAAGCAGCGCTGCGCTCATAAACGCTGCTTTATCACACATTACAGGCGAGATTAAATTAAAATGAGATCAACTGGTTCCCAAAGGAGGGGTTTGGAGAAATTAATCATTGAGTGAAAATAAATGCATATTATAAAGATACTGAAAGCATTTTTTGACCTTGCATGCATGTCAACCTGTTATTGGGGACTCCCAAAACTAAAATATGAACATTTCTTTACCCATAATAGGTGCTCTTTAAAAACATTTACATACCATTTTCAATAGATAAATAAATAAAAGTTTATATAATTTTATGAAATTAAAATGTCATGTGGTGTACCCATAAAAAATTAAAATGCTGTTTTTGTGTGGTTTTTGACAGTATTTTTCATACAAAAATGCATGAGTTCAATTCAGAAGGTCTTTATTAACCAACGGAGCCATTTTATGATGGATTGCTGCACTTTATCGGACTTTAAAATCTTGAGCACCATTCACCGCCATTATAAAGCTGTAAATATACATTGTATTTGTCTGAAAGAAGAAAGTGATTTACACCTAAGACAGCTTGAGGGAGAGTAAATCATGGGGTAATTTAAATTTTCTGGTGAACTATCCTTTCAAAACCACCACAAACTGTTGCCTTCAGTTAACTAAAACACACATCTGAGCAAAAAAATATGTCTTTATATTTGTTCTTTAAACAAGCAAAGAGGCATCTAACTTCATTTCATTTGTAATCTCCAGCTTCTGCTAACTTCAGTGGTGTATTTAAGCAATAATCCACAAGAAGCTGTGGTTTACAGTGAATTTATAACAGCTAATGGGTGTTGTTAGTTAGAACAAAAAATATTTTAACTTATGTTACTGCTTTTATAAAACGCGTATTCCATGTATAATAAGGTTTCACAAAATAAAACAGAGCAAATGAAGTGTAATGATATTAATAAAAACATTATTCTCCCGCCAAACAATATAGTTCCTCATGTTGCAACAAAGTGCTTGCAGAGCAACACACCGATGCAAACAAAGGTGTATGGTTGTAGAGTATTTTACAACAGTTTGGAACGCGGCTCAGCCAATCAGAATCAAGGACCCGAACTCTCCGTTTTATAATAAAGTACAACACAATGGGTTTGAGTCTAAGACGAAGAGAGAAGTTGCTAAAAGAGAAATGCATTTACTAAAAACAAAACAAAACTCTGATTAAAGCGGATATAAATTCGCACTCAAAACATAAATGGAAACAGACGTCAAGAGGACGTTCCACGTGGACCGAGAGGCCCATTTTCATCCACAATGCCAAGACAAACAGAAAATGGAAAAATTAGTACGAGAGCAGTGGAAACTTTGCAACTGTACGGTGTGAAATGATGACTTCTGTGTGGAAAGATAACCTTCAGATCATAGATAGGAGAAAAGTGCACACTAAAGTACAAAAAAAAAGAAGAAACAACACTTGCATGACTTTGTAAATGTGTTAGTCTTTATATAAACTCCTGATAAGAGCCATTTCAGTCAGGGATTGAGGAAGTGATCACTATGGCATCACACAGCCAGTTTTACAATGCCAAGCATCTCTCTTTTTTTAGAAAATGTAACATCAGTGGTTAACGGAGTACTTTTTCTCTTTGCGTAAGAAAGAGCATGATTCAGAGCAACCGTCCAGCGGTTTCACATCCTCCAAGTTAAACCCAGGGCGGCTCTCTGACCCAAGAATGAACACTTTTGAACGTCTTTTTCCATGTTTTTTCCATGAACAGCTGCTCCTGATTTCCGAGAGGCTGTTGTCCTGAGAGAGGAGGGGTTAGATGAAGGAGCCAAAACACAAATTATTCTTCCACAGAGATTCACTCGAGCTACATACGATTCGAGGAGGCTTACTAAACAGTCCTTTACAGAATCACCTAATACAGGTTTAGCATTCCTGGAATAATCTGAAGTAAAAGATGACATATCCTACAACCCTCGTGTTGTATTTCAAGGGATTTTTGAAATAGCTTCACACTGCTGTTTTACACACAATGGAAGTGAATGGAGTGAGGCTGTCAAGCTTTAAAAATAGCTACGTTTAACTTGCGTATTAGGCTTTCTTAAACTTTTGTGGCATATTTGCAATGGTACACGTCGTACGGACTATTAATAACGACAGGTTTTTGGTATGCTTTGCCATTTTTAGACCTTGACGGCTCCGGTCCCCATCCACTCGCATTGGTTTTCCACAAAAGTAATACATTAGTAACAAGTTTTTGTGTGTGTGTGTGTGTACTGTCCCTTTAACTGTCTTGCTCAAAGGTCCAGAGCTGATAAGTCATTAAATCAATTTTATTTGATTTTGTTTGTAGTTTGAATCTACAATCTTCCAGTTTAGCATCCCAAATTTCTACCTAATAACAGGTCCCACCCACCACAACCAGATGGGACAGAAATTAAACATTTAAACCAAAAATCTTCATATTTGGCAATAAATCAATGAGCCGTCATTGACCGTCTTTCTCACCTGAATCTGGGAGAATCCTTGAGACATTCCTCGAAATCCACAGTAATCTTCATCTTGATTTGGTCAGGTTTATAAACACAGATTATGAGCTAACAGGCTAGCATTAGCTCCAGTACAGACACAAGCAGCTCAAAGTTCACTCCCGGATCCAGAGTGAGCTCCACACATGAGCGCTGAAGAGTGACCTGCTCGTGTCAGAGGCACATGAAGTTGCAGAACTGGTTTTTAACATCTAGTTCCTCCGGCATTAGCGAGTGCTGACTGATCTGATGCGGGGAAACGAGGCAGTGTCTCCAATCCAAGTGCGCTGCCTATCTAGCCTTCGTTTTTCAGCCACGGGCTTCGTCCTGCAGAACAGAAACGAATTCGAGCAAAAGGACGTTTAGCGTCCAACCGTTGTTTCGTAATGGGCGGGGCTTAGTTTTAGTTCGAACGTCAATCATCTTGAGCCTCACATCGGGTTGGCTGACGTGCCTTCGGAAGGCGGGGCTTTGTTAAATGCTGCTCGGTGTTACTTTAGGGTCCAGCGGTTAGCGATGCCACCTGTTACTTTTCTAAGCGCTGATTAGGATGGACCAATCACAGTCGTTTGCGATTAAAGCGTGTATTTCTCCGTTTTAGGTGTCATTCACTGATTGTAATCATAGGTTAATACATATACGTTGTAGTGTACAAATGTGTTTAGTTCGATAAAAATACACTGGAGATTTGAATGCGACTAAATCGGTCGTTTGAGCCGTTAAGCGCCCCCTGGAGGAGAAATAAATCAATAATAAGTGACAGGAACGGTGAACATTTGCTAGTGTCTGAGATTTGAGACACGGCCAGAAACAGACGAGCGAGTCCCTTCCCAGTCCTGTCCTCACCAAATAGTTCATGATTTCGGTGCAGCATCACAGATTGCGTCAGATTGGCTCGGTATCGTTTATAAATCGCTTGGAAAATACACTGGATTTAGTTTGGGAAAAAGCGCCAGGATCCACGTCTGAGGAAAAGGTTCACTCCCAGATCTAGTCAAAGTGAAACTACTGATGCAGTTTCGCTGTTTGAAATTAGTCATCGACCAATTATATACCACAGATATCGTGGTGTGATTTTATATGCATTTTATTTATTTTTTTCAAGCTCGAAAGGTCCTTCTTTCCTGCGATGCAATGATCAAGTTTGTTGTATTCACTGTATTTTTGTGTGAAATACTTACATCTAGTGGTTGATTTCTGACCTGCACTTTGATTTGTGAGAGTCACATGCGCTTCTTACTTCAGAACTCCATAAATAATAATAAAATATGTTAATACCTGCTTTAAAAGAATAATAAAAAATAGTTTTGTTAGTCATTGGTTTTTAATATAGTTATCGGGAAAACAATACCAAATGTTGGCAACTAAAATTAAACTTTAAATTCAAAATTATTTTTATCCATATTGCCCTGTTTACACTTCTCTTAAAAGTGCTGCGTCTATTTTTTTTATTATTATTGTACTAATTCATAAAAACACCATATTATGTTTGCATTTGTTTTGGAAGCATGTTAACTTTATGTACTTATTTCTCTGGAAAATACAACTATACCAATATATATATATATATATATATATATATATATATATATATATATATATATATATATATATATATATATATATATTCATTTTTTTAATTATAAAACTTTTTAGATATATATTTTTAATTAAAAAGTATTTCATTATATCAAATATATATATATTTTTTACTTGTATTTATTTAATCAAAAAGCATTTAGATTTTTAATCTTTTAAATTGTATTATATATATAAATATAAATAAATATATATATATTTTTTTTATTTTTTTTTTTTTTACATTTCTTTATTTTTTTATTTATACAGTCTATGGTACAAACCCACATACGATAACGTTGTTTATTATAAACTGTCTCTGATTAAAAGCACATGCCTAAAAATGGTGTTCATATCAGAAGACAACAATACATTTTTGATACACTTTGTCTATGGGAATAGAAACCTCCACACCGCAGCTATAATGACGTCAAGGAATGATAATTCACGGACAAGGATGATAAAAAAATCAATTTAGAATATTTAAATGATAAAAACACTGGCAACCAATCAGAATCCACCTGACGGTTAAAAGCGGGCGCATACGCGCATTTAAACAACGGACAGAAAGGGATTTCCCGCGCTACTTTAACACTGCTGCCGCGGGTTGAAGCGAGCCTAAAAACATGATATTTAGACACCGAAATGTGAATTTTACCGGGGAATCCGACAAAAAACCGCGTTTCACTACCTCAAAACTAAATTGAGCTAGTTTGGGGTACTAGCAATTCGGCGGGGTTCGTTATGAATCGTCCGTTGCGGTGTCGGTGCGGACGCGAAAATAGTTAATAGTTGTTTGTGTGGTAACTTTTTTCTTTTTGAGAATATGTGGCATTCTTTACTTAAAATCAAAGTCAACAGAACAAGTTCATACCAACATTTTAATCACTGACAAATACGTACATTTTCATTTGACAATCCTGTTTAGGTAAAGAAACAAACAATCTTGGAGAGGAATACATTGGACACAGAAATGGTCAAATTACTCAGAACGTGTGAAGAAGAAAAAAATTAAGTTCAACATAATGATAAAATCAAAGCACTTGTGATGTATGAATGCAGGATTAAAATATAGTTGACATAACTCAAATATGAGTGCATATCCATGACTGATGGGACAGTGCAGGACCAAACCAGACCTCTTTCATCCTTACTCATTAAAAACTGGTAACCAATTCAGAAATATTCAAAGCGCTCCTGTGTTCAATGTGTCCAGCAGTTTTTGACAGATTACATCATTTCCCGCCATCGAGTCGAGGGCAGGTCTAGTGAAAACACATTCACAACGACAGGAACATCTCCGAAACAGACCTCGTCTTTATGTGTACAATAAACAGTCTAAAATGCATTCAGTCTCGATATATGTGGGTGAATTACATAACACCTGTCAAGAGCTTCTTTATTGCTGTTATTAGAATTTGTTTTCAGTAAATCAAAAGGACAAAAATGTGTTTATTATTTGGTTCCTTCATTAAAATTATACCCAAATCAAGTTTATACGAACTAACGTTTTCAGATATTTTATTATTTATTCGTTAATGTAATGCATCTGGATGTTTTTTGTTTTATTATCGGTTTCCATGTTACAGTTAAGCAAGGTGTTGATTTTTTTTTTAGAATTTTGGTAATGAGTCAGAATATTTTTTACAGTAAATCAGAATATTTTTGAGTATTTATTTTATAATAACAAGCCTGAATATATATATTTTTATTTATTTTTATATATATATATATATATATATATATATTATATTATATATATATATATATATATATATAATAAGAGTTTATATTTATTTACTCATTTATTATTATATATATTTTTGGCATTCTGGTACAGGGCCAGAATATGATTTTGTATTATGGTAATTAGTCAGATCTCATAAACATTACAGTAGTATTTAGAGTTTGAATATATTACAGCAATGAGTCTGAGCATTTTTTTCCATTACAGTAATGAGTCGTTTTGAATTCAAGTAACGATAATTTGGGATTAAAGTAATGAGCAAAAATAACCTTCACCAGATTTATTCTATCTTTTGATTTTGAAGCCAAAATATGGCCTATACATGTTCTTGTCAGGTTTTGCAATATTCACCCATTTAGTTTTTTTGTTATACAACCTACATATATATATATATATATATATTGTGTGAGTATTCATGACTATAAATTGATAAATACACCAGGATAAGAACTGCGATTTCAAGCTGGGTCAAGGTGTCAAAATGATTATTTTGGTACTACAGGATAATTACGTTCTTCAGTAATCACAGAAACAAATCAATCAAAAAAGGCAATCAATCAAAACAAAGAAAGCTCAGTAAGTGTCAAAACCGTCAGAACTCTTGCGCACCTTTAAAAGCTTCTGCAGAAACAACCAAAGGGTTCGCTCTGCTTATCAGTAGTTTTCTATCTAGCTTTATAATACTCTCCTGTTATATACTATTAGTGCCAATCTAATTAAACATGGTTTTGAAAAGCCATGCATACAGCAGAGCTCGTGTGAGCGGTGTGTGTCGAAGCCCAAGAGCACATCTGTGCCCCCCGAGCAGAGAGCATGCTGTTCAGAGGACATTAAACCAATAACAGACAGTGGGGAATCAGAGAGAGGTCACTGGTCAGAGGAGTCCAGGTCTGGAGCGCTATGATAACAGTCTCCTTTCTAGCGGTATGACAGTGAACCTTTGGCAAATGAGGGAGCTGGGTGATATGTCGGGGGGTGGAGGGGAATCCTGGAGCTGAACCAATTTCCAGACGTTCATGGGACAAGACAGGAGCAGATGGACACATCCTGACATCCTTATGAATCCAAGGCATCTGCTGGAAGGGACGGAGGAGTTACTATTCATTTCATTACATCAAAGCTGATTTTCAGCAACATTACTCCAGTCTTCAGTGTCACGTGATCCTTGGATATTTGTTTTTTATTCACCACACTTTTGAGTAGTAGTAGTAAACATTTATTAAACATGTTTGGAATTTTGTGGAATCTTTTGTTGGCACTAAAACTCTGTATTTGACCACCTGAAACAGAACTAGAAAATACAATAAAACATTATTCAATCAACTGAAATTATCCCAAGATCATAAATGCTTTTATTTTTTTACTATTTTTACTATTATTATTTCACAAGTCAAGCTCTCCGGGATCAAACAGGGTAAATATGTCGGGTTGAAGGTTTATTCAAAGTTGAGCAATAGCAGTGCTCGACTTATCAAGCTCTGCTAACAAACAAAGTCTCTCCTCTGTTTTGAAGTAGTTTGTCCTAAACTGATCTTTAGAGAGCATCTGGAAGCCCTTCCAGCATCTCAAGGGAACTCTTGTGGTCACAGACCGTGCTTGAAGACTCCTCTTTCAACAAAGTGAAAAAATCTTCACACAACATGCAATCGAAGCATCATAGTTCACTCAGAGCATGTGAAAGTTTCTGTTTGCCTGCAGATTTTAAAAAAATTTATTAAACTACATGTACAGTACAGCGCAGGTCAATAGAGTTTAGGGGCGTTCAGTCCAGTTCCATTGACTTCCATGCATACACATGCAAATGCATCAGACAGTACACGCAAAAGTTTCACATTTCGCTGCGCTCCAAAGTTCAAGTTTGGTAAACTCTGGACGGTCAATTCGCATCACGTGATACCATGTGACCTCCTACCTGAATTAAAAGTACATCAATTTAAAACTGCTGCACTGCAGGAACATGGAGTAGATTGTATGTTTTTACATTTATGATTCGACGTCATATCACAAACAATTTCACATGCTCGAACTCTAGTGTGACCACGGCTTAAATCACATACAGCTGGTTAAACTACTGTTCATTTACCATCTTGTGGGGGGTCGACGGTGATGTCCTCGGTCTCTGTGTCATCCTTCATCTCTTCGTCCTCGTCTTCCTCCTCTTCCAGCTCACTGGCGATGAGCTGTCGAGCTAGTTTAATGTTCATACCTTCATTATAATGCATCTTCCTCATCATCTGAAACTGCTTCTTTCTGGCTGAGGAAAGACAAAACACGTAGAGCTCTAAACACAGAAATCCACTGATCTCCTTCCACACAAAGTACACCAGTACATCAAGCTCAATACTGCATGTGCGGCTTTATTTATAGCTGCATGATTAATCGCTAAAAGATCGCCATCTTGATTCTCCCATGAGATCCCGTTTGTAAATGACAAATATTGGCTTGTGACCATTAAACCTTTGAAAAAGTAATAACAGAGCATTTAAATCTGTTTGTGCTGCTGCTGGCAGAGCTGAATGCTACCATATTTGGGTAAGATATGGCTTCACAAAGAGTCTTTTCAACTACACTGTTTTATTTATAGTCATTGATATCATCACAGATATACTGGGATGAAAGTTTGTAGTTCAGATATAAATCGCGACACCGACCCTGACTGTCGTTGAGATCTTTATAGTAAAATAAAAATAATTTAGTTCAGTAAAAGAACAGACACTACAATTAAAAACTGAACGTGGCTGCTCAATGTAGCTTGCCGAACGACAGTCGCATCACAGATTAGATTTAATTTCTCCAGTGAGGAGAGAGACAGACAAGATGACGACGGATGATTTAGTTTCCAAACGAAATGCAATATTTGAGATTTTGGAACTTTTTTTAGACATTTGTTTCTTATTTAAATGGTTCCACGTTGTTTGGCGTTTTTTTTTTCTTCGTGTGATTTATTTATTTTGACATCAAGGTGTATGCCGTGCCTCCAAGCTTTCTTATTCGTTCCGCAAATAAACGTTCTACGTTTCTCATTAACTTGGTTATATATTATACATGTATACTGCCCTACAAAGGCAAAAGACCTTAACTCGTGTGAAACTGAGGAAAACAACTTTAATGTTTTTTACTCGTCCAGCCAAAATAATTACAGGTAGGACACTGGAAATTTAACAATTAGATGTTTTAGTAATGAAAATTATCTACATTAAAAAATTGTGAGCTTCAAACTTTATTTTACCCCTATTTTAAAGTTACTGTACTCTACCTTTGCACTGTCTGCAGAACGTGAGAATTTAGTGGTCCTGGGGGTCAATAAACGACTAGATTTTAAAAGGGTGGGTAATAGTGACTTTGAACCACTTTGGTGCTTTGAACCATGTTTCTATCACAGCCATGAGGTTTAGTCTTGAATGACTAGTAATAGATGTAATGAAATCTGCTTTGTTTACCGCAGACGGACAATACCAGAGACCAACAGAAAAACAAAGTAGATGTATTGGCAGATGTAGGCAAACGTGTACAGGTTGTTAGGATTGTGCTGCCTATATAGTGTGTGTTGAGAGTAAGAGCTGGTCATAAAAAACAAAAACAAACAAAAGTGAAGCAAGGTGCAGAAGAGAGGATGAATGAAAAGCGATACTTATGTCCCTGCATGGTGAATTCGCACGGTAGAGTCTATTGTCTTTACACTCTTCAGTCTTCACACGAGGGCTGTCGCTGTATACTAACCTTTTCAATACCCGTTTGACAAAACGGAAATTTAATTCAGAAGAACAGACTTTACTGTTTATCACAACAAAGGGCTAATCAAGCGCACGACACTGACAGGGTACGCGATGCAACTTCAGCACGTTCCCTAGCCTTTAACTTTCGCTGATTGACTGCTTCTCTCAAAAAGTATTTCAGTATCTAAAAGCACTCATATATCTGTTTTTAAAATGTTCTGACTAGTGTTGTCATGGTACCAAAATTTCAGTATTTGGTACCGATACCACTGAAAAATCACAGTTCTCTGTACCAATTTCGGTACCAAAGTAAAACACAAAAAAAAGCTAAATAAAAATAAAACCAATGCCATTCTTTATACTTATTTACAATTGTGTAATTTTTTCTACATGTAATATAATTATGAAAAACAGTAAACAAGTTTCACCCAAATTTAATTTGTCTTAATGAAATCTAAACATTTTATTTTTGGTAAATAAAGGGGATTTGCTATTAAAATTAAAACATGGAAGAAATATTGTGTGATTTATTTCTTTAAAAAAAATAAAGTATTTTTAATTTTTATTAAAGTATTTATAATTTTTTTCAACAGTAGTAGCAGCATCACATAGCTAATATTTCTAGCACAATGCCTTAATGTAAAAATGAACTTTTATTTTGACACTGGTTTTACTCAAATGAAATGGTAAAATGCTTGTGAAGTGACTCAGAACAGTTCTGCTGATGTTGTTTATGTATTTATATCCTCATTACTGCAAGCGTCACATGCTTCAGTCCATGTAGTAAACAAACCATTCACTCATTCACACAGAGTCGCGCAGAACATGCAATTATCATTGTGTTAACATATATTTTGGACTTACAATAGTGTTACTATATGTAAGCACTTTATTTTGTAACCCTGCATTAGACTGAGAAAACTGAGGAAAAGAGACAGAAGACAGGGTTGTGGAGCAGTGTGTGTTTGAGCCGCTGGCTGACGGTGCAAATGAAACCGAGGTGAATCTGAGGTCAGCAGAGACAGAGACACATGTGTCACCTTGATCCTCCGGACCCAAGTCCTCCTCCTCTTCCTCACTGCTCTCCTCGTCCGGCTCCTCCATGAAGCGAGATCCTGCGTCCTCCGCTGCTGCTGCTGCCGCCGCCAGCCTGAGACACACAGAAGTCAGAAAGAGTCAGGGATTCATACAGATTTCTATTAAGTGTCAAGATAATATTACAATATAATATTATAAAGTTTTTATTTGTATATTTTCTGCTTTTTTAAATTTTTATAAATGTTTTAAATATAATATTAATTTAATTTGTATTGCATTTGTCACTTTTTTATGTCCGTTTAGTTTTTTTTATCTAGTTTAATTTTAATGTTGATTTTAGTACATCAAATTAAACTAAACGATACAAATAAAACAAACAAAAAAGCTAAAATAACACACTTAATGTGCATTGCTGATGCACTAATGCTAAAAACCTTGCTGTCTTTCATGAAGTGAAAAAAAATTAATACAAAATTACCTAAAACATCTATTTAAATCTAACCAAAATCACTTTGTGCACATCATACTGTATCCATATCGACAACTTCGAAGTAGAAACTAACCAGGAGGACTTGACAGCAGCTAATAATGCAAAAAAAAAAAATCCCCCCCTTTAAGTTCTTCAATTAAATTGGACTCGGATGGCCTTCTCATTGCTAATAGCTAATGTTATTAAAACACAACCCAGCGCAGCTTATTAAGAAAGTTTTTCATATACCCTGGTGGTCTTTGTAGTATTTCAGTTAATGTGACCAGATTTCTAAGGAAAGCATCTCTCAGGAGTAACCGGACACACACACACACACAGTAACCCCAATTAATGCTGGGTAGGAGAGCATAAAATACATGTGCCTGAGGGAAACACGAGACAGAGTGATGAAAGAACGACACCGTAGGAGGACGATGATGACAAAAGAGACAGCAGCAATACAGCCAGAGAAAGAAAGTGAAGACGAGTGGGACTAAAGCAGAGCAGTTGTATTACTAGGAGGCTTGGGATGCTCTTCTTGGACGCTAACATCAGCTTCAGATTCAGTTACAGGCCTGCGGCAGACAAACCACTCACTCACATCCATCTCAGAGCTTTTAAAAGACACACATCTAGATTCAAACATCCAAAACCTGCATTAAAACGGACCTCTTCTATTCATTCAAAGACTTTAAGTGCCTTCCTCTCAGGACAAGAAAATCTATAATCATTCTGGTGGGAATTCTTACATAAAATCCAATAGTCGCTGCGTTGTTTTAAATGAATAGGTCACCTAATAATAAAAATACTAAATCAAACAGTGATAGATCAATGACATCGAAGCACATTTGTTTTTGCATTTATGTCATAACACATTACAAGTAACGCCAATTACCTACTTTTTTTTTTTTAAGTAACTATTAAAGTATCAAAACTTTTTGATTTACAACAAAAATATCTGCATTGTTCCTTTTTCAAATAAGTAATGCAAGTTACTTTGTTTTCCCATTTATTCAATGACTTTATTTTTTTTAAATGTTAAGCAAGCCGAGCCTAAGTGACAAAAAGTCACAATGCATTACTTTACATAAAATGTAACTAATGCAGTTAGTTACTTATTGGAGTACTCACAATATCATAATGCATTACTTTTGAAAGTAACTTTCCCCAGCACTGCTCCAATAAAGTTTGATTTTATTGAGGTGTATGTAAATTGACCTTTCACAAAGACCCACCCCCTTTCGTTACTGTTGCGACGTCCGACAAGTAGACCTGTCACGATTATTAAATAATCGTTTGATCGCGATTAATTGGTCTAATCGCGGTCATTACAGATGATCGTTATTATTGCCCACTATTAGAAGACACAAGGGGGCGCTGTAGTACCTGCAGCACTCTACTTCTACCGGTCTCCCTCTGAACTCATTACGCTGAGCAATTACGAGCATTGCATTCAAATGATATTGCCCTGTTGATTTCTCCATCATTTTGAGTTAGAGCAGCCCAGTTATTTAACAAAGATGGATTTAGTTTCAAAGCCGAAAATGACAGCGCCGATCTGGGCACATTTTGGTTTTACACCCGATGATAAAGGACAGCCAAAAGACATTGACACGGCAGTGTGTCAAATTTGTAGGAGAGAAATACCATCGAAAGCTGCCAACACCACAAATCTTAGGAATCACCTGAAAGCACATCACCCAAAAGAGTTCGCCGAAGTTTTGAAGTCATCCACAGCCGCTCATACTTCCAGTCAGGTGACAATAGCGCAGGCCTTCGAACGGCTAACAAAATATAAACGTGACAGTATGAAATGGCGCACACTGACCGACAGTGTCACGAGATACATCGCTAAGGAAATGCAGCCTTTTAATACTGTGGAGAAACCAGCATTTATAGAAATGCTCTACAACTTTGACAAGCAATATGAATTGCCAGGGAAAACGTACATTTCCAAAACAGCAATTCCAAATTTATACAGAGAAGTGAAGAATGAAATCCTCAGGGATTTGAAAGAAATTGATTTTTATTCAGCCACAACAGACATGTGGTCCAGTGTAAATATGACCCCGTACATGAGCCTAACAGTACATTACCTCACAACTGACTGGACACTAGTATCAAAATGTCTAGAGACAAGATACACCCCAGAGAACCATACTGCTGATACACTTTCAGAAACTCTTAAGTGCATTTTATCAGATTGGGAATTAGATGAGAAAAAAATTTCCTGCATATCCACTGATAATGGGGCTAATATTGTGGCTGCAGTGGGCAAACTTGGCTGGCCAAGGCTAAATTGTTTTGCCCATAATCTCCACTTGGCTGTTACAAATGCCATAGCAAGTGAGAAGGATCGCACAGCACGTGCCCTAGGACTTTGCAGGAATCTGGTGAACACGTTCAGCATGAGCTGGTTAAAAAGAAGAGACCTGAAAAAGGCACAGATGGAGGCCGACATTCCTCAGCATAATTTAGTTCTGGTAAGTTAAATATTTTATTAAAAGTATTTTTATTTTGTATATTAAATTAAGTAAAACAAGTATAAAGTAAATTTATCTTTTAAAAAATATATTATAATCCTCAAACCAATTTTCTACTGTAAATTATATTATATAATCTCTAAAACTAATGTTTTTATTTTATATATATGTATATATATATATATATATATATATATATATATATATAGTTAATAATTATATAAACTATAACAAACATGTCATATTTCCTCCAGGATGTCTCTACACGCTGGGGAACAAAACAAAAAATGATAGACAGAGTTCTGGAGCAAATACCTGCAATCAGACGTGTCCTGATTGATGACAGAAAACATGGACACCTAAACCCGACCTGGCAAGATGTATCTGTCCTTGAGTCCATTAATGCGGCACTGAAACCTGTGGCTGATTTCACAGATTTTCTATCAGGGGAAAAGTATGTTACTGTGTCTTCGGTGAAGACCTTGTTCTAGACCTTTTAAAAGATGAACTCTTATCCCCTGACTCCAATGACACAACTCTTACTTCAAATATCAAGAAAAAAATGTGCGCTGTACTTGATGAAAAGTATAGCCCAGCTCCACTTCAAGAGCTCCTGAGAAAGGCCACCCTTCTTGATCCAAGATACAGGGCCCACTTTGAAGCTGCAATTATAGATGACACCAAAGGCCAGCTTTTAAAAGAGATAATGGAGATGACAGAGGAAGGACACAATGTTGAACAAGGTAGGAAGTACACGGTAAAATATTTACCTAAAATATGACCTAAAAATGTTCATGCTGCAATCTAAATTAACTGGTTTTATTCAGTGTATATATACACCAACACAAGATTACACTAACAAAAGTAATTTTTAAGGGTTATATTAGGTAGACATCCTGCTTAAGGTAAAAGCTACCCCTTTACTTTTTACAGTGTCTGACAGAGCTGCAGCAGATGATGATGTGCCTACAACATCTTCTGCACCTCCTCCAAAAAAGAAGAGACTGTGTGATCTGCTGCAGAAAAGAAAAGCTCAACCTTCTACACATGGCTTAACAAAAAGAGAGCAAGCTGATGCTGAACTGTCAAGGTACCTACAGGAAGAAGCACTAGATAACTCGGCAGACCCTCTGATGTGGTGGAAAGAATGAATTCAGGTTTCCTTTGATTTCCAAGTTGGCAAGAAAGTACATGTGCATTTGTGCAACAAGTACTGCTTCTGAAAGAATGTTCAGTACAGCTGGCAATATTGTCACCCCAGTTAGATGCTGTCTTAAGCCAGAAAAGGTCAACATGCTAGTGTTCCTTTCCCGTAATCTACCAGCATGATTGTTTTTGTTTCAGAATTGGACTTTTATGGCCTGTTCTGTTATGGTCATAGTTTATATTTGTGATTCATTGTTTCTGTTATTTACAGAATTTTCAAATTTGTAAAATATATTTATATTTTACTTTAGTTTGAGATATTGACACGACAGTCCTTTTTGTGTTATGGTAACTTTATGGTGATTGTTTTTATTATTTATACTTTCATATACATTTACATTTTTTCTTTAAATGTACACATTTCTGAAAGATACATATTTTTCATTTAATAAATTACTTTAATATTTAAAGGCTTTAAGTGTATTAATGTGTTATTGCAAGTGACAACTTACAAGGGATTCAATTAAATAATCACAACAATTTGTATGACAATTAATCGTCAAAGCCCTAAAACAGGCAATTAATCGTCAAAGCCCTAAAACAGGCAATTAATCGCCAAAGCCCTAAAACAGGCAATTAATCGCCAAAGCCCTAAAACAGGCAATTAATCGCCAAAGCCCTAAAACAGACAATTAATCGCCAAAGCCCTAAAACAGACAATTAATCGTCAAAGCCCTAAAACAGGCAATTAATCGACAAAGCCCTAAAACAGACAATTAATCGTCAAAGCCCTAAAACAGACAATTAATCGCCAAAGCCCTAAAACAGACAATTAATCGCCAAAGTCCTAAAACAGACAATTAATCGCCAAAGTCCTAAAACAGACAATTAATCGCCAAAGTCCTAAAACAGACAATTAATCGCCAAAGCCCTAAAACAGACAATTAATCGTCAAAGCCCTAAAACAGACAATTAATCGTCAAAGCCCTAAAACAGACAATTAATCGCCAAAGCCCTAAAACAGACAATTAATCGCCAAAGCCCTAAAACAGGCAATTAATCGCCAAAGCCCTAAAACAGGCAATTAATCGCCAAAGCCCTAAAACAGACAATTAATCGCCAAAGCCCTAAAACAGACAATTAATCGTCAAAGCCCTAAAACAGGCAATTAATCGTCAAAGCCCTAAAACAGGCAATTAATCGTCAAAGCCCTAAAACAGACAATTAATCGTCAAAGCCCTAAAACAGACAATTAATCGTCAAAGCCCTAAAACAGACAATTAATCGCCAAAGCCCTAAAACAGGCAATTAATCGCCAAAGTCCTAAAACAGACAATTAATCGTCAAAGCCCTAAAACAGACAATTAATCGCCAAAGTCCTAAAACAGACAATTAATCGCCAAAGTCCTAAAACAGACAATTAATCGCCAAAGTCCTAAAACAGACAATTAATCGCCAAAGTCCTAAAACAGACAATTAATCGCCAAAGCCCTAAAACAGACAATTAATCGCCAAAGCCCTAAAACAGACAATTAATCGTCAAAGCCCTAAAACAGACAATTAATCGCCAAAGCCCTAAAACAGACAATTAATCGCCAAAGCCCTAAAACAGACAATTAATCGTCAAAGCCCTAAAACAGACAATTAATCGTCAAAGCCCTAAAACAGACAATTAATCGCCATGATCGCAATTATTTATTGGACAATTAATGGTCAGCCAAATTTCATAATCGTGACAGCCCTACCGACAAGCCATGGTGCGCTCATGCCACACATCACCTTCTCACAGAGTGAACAAATACCTTGTAAATAGAGATGACGATTCTCCCACGATTCACAAAATAGTGTGAGGCAAAATATTATTGCTGCAATATTACATTTACATTTAGTCATTAAGCAGACGCTTATATCCAAAGCGACTTACAAATGAGGACATTGTAAGCAATCAAAAACAACAAAAGAGCAATGATATAACAAGACTCAGTTAGCTTAAATGCAGTACACGTAGCATGGGTTTTTAAATAATATAATACATAAAAAGAAAACAGATGGAATAGAAAAAAAATAGAGCAAGTTAGTGTTAGAGGTCTTTTTTATATTTATAGAATACAAAAAGATTAGAAAGGTAACTATTAACTTCCATCCCAGTATTTCTGTGGTAATATGAATGACTGTAAGAGAGAAATAATACTGTGTAGTTGAAAAGACTGTCAGCAGCAGCACAAACAGATTCGAATTATCCGATTTGACTTTTTCATAGGTTTAATCAAACATTTAAAAATGGGATGGCATGGGTGTTTGAATCGTGATTATGATCTTTTAACGATTAATCGTGTAGCTCTATTGCAGCACTAAATAAACATGAATGAATATCATAAGATATTTGGTTTCAACAGCGGAAAGACATCAATACACACCATTTTTCAAGTTCAAGTCCAGTAAAGTTAATGTACTCTCCTGGCTGGTTTGTTTATCGGACAAAACAAAACGGCAGATTTGGGGTTATGATTGGTTAGATCGCCTGTCAATCAAACTTCTTGCAAAAGTTGAATGGCCTCTATAGAAATAAGGCCTAAAAAAAAAATTTGTTTGGTTCCGGTTTCCGACCGACCCTGTCAATTTATGTGCGACCCAAATTTATTTTATGAGACTGGGGAAAGAACGGTCTTTCACACATCGTTAATTAAATTACAGTTTCCTTTAAATGCTGTTTTAAACTTAAGTAATCCGTTAAAAACCATTAAGTATTGCATCAAAACCCTTTAACTGTCAATTCCTAAAGTGAGCTATAACTTAAGGTTTGGAAATCGTAACATTAAGAGAAACACGGGGGGAGGGGGGAGTAAACAATATATCGCGGAACAGAGAGGGCACTGACAACATGCTGACAGACAGGACATTAACATTACCAGCTTACTTTTAATATGAAACAAAGTCTCATTTGGTTATTTCACCTTTCAAATGTGGTCATTTTTTAAAGAAATGTAAACAATAAATACCGTTTTGTGGCTCTTGAATGTGTCGAACAGAAGTTAGATCATCAGTTAAAACTAACTGATCCGTCTCTTGCTTCTAGTTAATTTATAGCATCAAAATCAAATAAACCACATAAATGAACATAAAGAATGTTGTTTGACTACAAAAAGATGTCTGTACACTCCGTTTTTCAAATTCAAATCCTCCATGTTAATCTACTATGAGATCGCCTGTCAAACTCCCGCGAAGGCTTTTTGTGTGTGTGCGTTTTGCGTGTCTATGGCAACAACAGACTTTAAACGGGAATACAGAATCACTGTCGTAAAAGTACCGGTACACACATTTAAAATCAGCGCGCGCGCGTGTGTGTGTGTGTGTGTGATCGCCTGTCAAACTCCCGCGAAGGCTTTTTGTGTGTGTGTGTGCGTTTTGCGTGTCTATGGCAACAACAGACTTTAAACGGGAATACAGAATCACTGTCGTAAAAGTACCGGTACACACATTTAAAATCAGCGCGCGCGCGTGTGTGTGTGTGTGTGTGTGTGTGTGTGTAAAACTGCCACTGGAGAGAAAAAAAAAAAAATTTAAAAAAAAAAAAAAAAATCCCTACCGACCAATGACCTCAACGGACAACCAACCGGAACCAAACTTTTTTTTTTTTTTAGTAAGGTTGGTTGATATAAATGTGTGGCCATATATACTATTACTAATATATATATATATATATATATATATATATATATATATATATATATATATATATATATATATATATATATATATATATATATATCACCGGGTTCAAGTTTTTTTTTTTGTTTTTTTTGTCATGTTGACCAACCGAAAGCTGCTTGGTTTGAAAGTGAGCACTGCTAAAATTTGTTTGTCATTTAAAATTAATAGGCTTAGATCTTTTCAGAAGACTTCCTTTTTCTATAATAGCAAGCCATCTAGTCTGTCTGTAACATATTAAGAAAGGCACTTCCAAAAATGCAATGCAATGCAATAACATTAATTGTGAATATAATGTGTGCAAGTTGCTTTACTATGTAAAAATACAATAAATTGTAAAACGTCATAGTTAACTGTGTCTGACATGAAAACTACGCTAGTCACAGTCCCATGAAATGATAAATAGCAAACAGCACATTTAGAGCGTGTTTGAGTGAAACTCCAAACAGAAGCAGTCAGACAGAAGACGCTGTGCAAACACTACTGTGAAAGAGGTTAGCAGCTCTGCTTGAGTTGCTGCGACCGCTGATTCGCCTGTAGGCTGTGACGTGACATCTGTTCGGACTTCTGGTTGATCATGTATTGTTAAATACATTAAACTAAAAAGGAAGCAGGAAACTAAAAATAATACAAATACTCTGTTCTCACAGCTGTTGTATCTTAATGAGCTTTCCTTACATAGGTTACTTAAACACACTCCATCACTGTGAAACCACTGATGTCAAGGCAGACTAACATGGTAGAAAAAATACAAAGGTTTGGGACAGTTGTGGTCCATTATGTTACCAAACATTGCTTTTAGAAATAGATTTTGCTGTATTTCTGCTTGATTTTCAAATCGACTCTTATTATAGCTTTCAATGGCTATTGTGCGTTTTTACCCATCAAATGCTCTGTCAAAGCTTTATCTAGTGTAAAAGCAGCCTAATCTTTGTGTAAACAGCATTTCCTTTTTTCAGAAAAGAGGGCTCTGTGCACAGACTCCGTTTCATCTAGTGTAATGTAAATAGAAAAGAGAAAGCACCACTATTGCATTGTTTTAACACACAAAAAGTAAAAATGGGATATATTTCAGCACTTCAAAAGTACAAACCAGTTGTCCAGTTATCAGTATTACAATAATAAAGTGATGTGTGTAACTTATATAAAATTACTTTTTTTTTTTTTTCAAATTAAAATTTTAGAAGTTTAGATTTTTTTTTCATGCCTTTATAATTTTTTTTAAATTGCCTTTTTATGCATAGATTTTCTGGTTTTGCTCTTGGCACAAACACAGATTTTGGATCTTAAACTAAGAAAGCCCATATTAAAATTACAAAAGCGTTTCTATTATAAGCTGTTTCATACAATCAGTGTTGTGCCAGTTCATACTTAAAAAGAACTAGCTCAAAGTTCAGTTCACACAGATGATAATGAACTAGTTAATGTTCATAGTTCATTTTTTTTTTAAATGAACTAAGTTCACATATCTAAAAACGAACTAGTTCACGTTCATTTGTTAAATTCTTTTTAAGATAGGCCACTATCTTACTCAATAAAACCTCTTTACCATCCATTACCAGCTGCAAATCACTGCCACTCCAAAACTAATCAAAATTATTGTACCAATAAACAAGAGACAATTATTTATACATTTCAAGCTTTGTGTATTTGATGTATTTGTCATGTCTGTGTGAGGCATACACTGAGTTTCGTTAAGTTAGGATGTGCTCTAGTTGACGTGCAATGCAAGTGAGCGCGCGGGCACCTCCGTTATATTTGTTTCATCGGCCTATTCATTAAATACAGGCAATTGGTTGATGAAAAGTTGATTAAAATTAAGATACAATTTATACAAAACGAAATTCACTTTAAAGAAAGGCTTTCTATAACAACTTCAACGGTCAAAATCATGTCTGACCCGCTCCATGTCTCATATTGCGCATCCTATCTTACTCGGTCATGCTGTTCACTTTTCATAAATCAACATAAATGGAAAAAAAAAATAACATTATAATATTTTAACAAATATGAAACACGCTTTTTTTTTTAATGGCTACAACAGTATAGTATGCCTACATAGCCTACTCTCTATTTGTACAAATGTCTGCACATTAATTTAATTCTGAATTTTGCACACACAAGTTTAAAGGCATTTGTTCAAATCAAGTTCACGGATAATGGTCCATGCATTTATTAGCCTAATCATTATGATACTAAAATCCTAACAAATAGGCTATGCTATGTACAAAAAATCAGATGAGCCCATAAAATGAAAAAAAGCATTTTCCTCCCAAAGAAAACCATTATAAGAACGCTTAATATGGCTTAATTGCAGATTAGAAGGTCCCCTTATTATGTCGAAATAACGAGATATCGATACTAGGCTACTGTGTCCACCGTGGTCTCCTTTTTGATCAGCGGAAACGATTTTTGCTTGTTTGGGATCTGACTGTCCAGCGTATTTGAAAAAGTTAAGCAAACTTTCCTGTCTTTTTGACATTTTTCCCCTGCGTGAAACGATCGAGGCTTACAGCAATCTCAACTAGTACAACAAGCGCGCAAGTCATGTTTCACAAACATTGAACACTACACAAACAGTAATTTTTTTTTTCATTTAGGCAATTAATTTTAGTGACACATGAGGTGCCGGATCCAATGTCGGAGGTGACTGAACATGTTCCGGCTCAAATTAAGCCCTGGTAAAACCTGACTTTTCAAATGAGCGTGAACGTGAACTGCGTGTGCTGTTCATTCCTGCCAGAGTGAGCGCCGCTCTCGTTCACGTTCATTGTATGAAAAGTGATTCGTTCAGTTCAGCGTTCGGCGAAAATATGAACGCGTTCATTGAAAGCGTTCATGCACAACACTGCATACAATTATGACTTTGCTGTGAGATTCTATGATATGGATGGAGTATAGGTGGGGTGCCTAAAATGTTGGAGCCTAAAACATTTTGAGAATCCCTCCATTCCCCTTCCATCCATATCAGAGATAGCATTCATGCATCACTTACTTCTTAACAAGGTCCTCTGCGGGTAGGACAGTGTTCCCCTCAGAATCGCTGACCGCCCCCTCATCCTCGTCATCGCCCACCATCCTAAAAGGGACAGGAGATTTTTGGCCGATAGCCCGAAGGGAGAAAGACAGCATGACCTGTTCCGCAAATTTGCCCTGTCATATTGAGTTGCACCCTCAGTGCTGCTCTTGCATTTTGCAGACAGGGCATTAACATATCCAGAGAGAAGAGCAACACTTTGAACAACCCATATTCCCAATTCATACAGCCTCAGCAAGAGATCAGATCTTTAACAATTTCTGTTCTTTAAACTGTAGCTTAAATAAATGCAGTGCAGTCTAAAGCTTATCCTCCATATCAGTGTATCCCTAATTTAACTCACTTCTGGACTTTTTCTCTGCACAGTGCACAGTCCTGACTACTAGAAAAGGTTATTAATAGTTTATTTTATTTTTCTAAAGTACTGTTTTGTCCATTTAATTACTAGTTAGAAAATCCACTCAATCCAATTTGTTCTAACAAGCACATTTTTCTTTTCTTTTTACATTTAATAGGGTGGCGGCAGCTTCACTCCTGAATCCACGAAGTAGCACAAACACATTAGAATTCATATATTTACACAGATATGTTCTAAACAGCGTTAATGTAAAGTTTTGAGTGCTGCTTACCTGTTGAACGGCGTGTCGGGCTCGTCTATCTTCATCAGCCCATAGTCCTTATCTGCCGGGTGATATGTGGCCAAAATGTTCATTTCATCCCATTTCTGAGATTTCTTCCTATAAGAACAGACAGAAACACAAAGCTTAACATACGATTATAGATTAGTTATTAGCCCTGATGCAAATATTCCCACTGAGATATGCTACTTTAAAAGGAGGACTGTCCCACTTTGAACCTTTAATTACCACCTTGGAAACAGCGGACACAAAAAATAGCACCAAGTGGCATACATTGCAAAATATACCAAGCCTTTAGTGACAAATGAAAAGACTGACAGACAAGGGCCTCTTTCATATCTCAAGTAAATGATACAGTTCTACAGCTAGTGCGGTTTTGTAAAGCAAACCACAAAGTACAATTAATTTCAACCGACTGCCTTTCAAACAATGCATTTGATGCAAAATTAAGTGGCCAATACCAGCATGAGTTGGGATGGCTTTATTGAGAAAAGTTATTTTACTGAATCAATTTAATTTCAAATTTCAAATTCATTTTGAATTGAAGAATAAATAAAATACAATCTTTCACATTTTAGTTGTAAACCAATTACTTTCGTAGTCCAAATCTATTCTTTCTGTGTTCTTATAGTCTAATGAAAACCCTGCGAGTGGGTTTGGTGACATGAACACCGCAGACTAGATCATTAATGCTTCTGCAGTAGCAGTCAAATGTGCCAATCCACATGGAACAAAAACAGTTACACAACCAGCGTTCGGATGAGGTGCTGCGTTACAAAGCCATTGTGGAAAACCACTTAAACCTGATTTAAAATGGCAAATTTTAACTATAGCATTTCAAAATAACTTTTCTTTTGAAGATTATTTTTGGATGGTCTTGGATGAAATCAGTGCAAGATTTACAGACAGGAAGATGAACATAAAGCAGGACCAAGGACCAATTGAGCAATGCTAACCTTTGCACAGAATAGATAGTCATGTCCCCTCACTAAATAACCAAGAGATTAGTTTCATTCAGGTTTCTGTATCAAATGGGAGCATACAGTGCACGGTTGCATGTAGTAGAGGTCAAAAGATCATTGGTTAGAAAAACAGTACATGAGCAAGTGGTGTGTAGTGACTTATGCCGCGTTTCCACCGAAATTACCCGGAACATTTGTACCAGGAACTTTTTTTCCCCAGGAACTTTTTTCCCCCAAGACCTGTTGCTTTTTGGGTTTCCACCGCAGTGTAAAGTACCGGGAAGATTAGGCAAATAGACTGGTGACGTAGGTCTGCGCGCGTTTCTCAATATGAAGTATGCTGATTTAGGACGTGCATCCTCGGTAGTTCAGACTTTGCGCACTCGATTTGGGAGTGTGATGTCCACAACGATGCAAATCCGGTAAATCTGCAAACAGCAGTGTGCTTGATAATTTCAGTTAGCTTGCCTTGACTACTGCAATTTTCTTCACTGTATATTTAAAATAAAACGAAATAGGATATCAAAAACCACTGCCTCCTTTCGTTTTCATTTAAACATAATAACAGCTGTAGAAATTTATTAGTTCAGGGATATGTGTATATATAGAGCCATTACAATGAAACAAAATATTATATAAATTTGCCTTTTTTATTTTCATTTTAACTAGGGATGCACCGGTTGACCTGCCATAAATCTGTTTTTGTTCTTTTTTCGGCCGATTTTTCCGGAAGTGCGCTCGCGTGCACAGGCTACATTGTAATCATTCGCTATTCCATTTGTGTGGAAGTATTTCGAAATCTGTGCACAGGACACGGGCAGCCATTCAGCACTGGCAGTGCAGACAGAGCTACACGTCTGAGGCACAGATAACAGGAAGCGAACAGCCGTTGTTGTACTGGCGTACAAAATAAGATAAGAATTATTTTTATTTTACCTTAATTATATCGACTGAATTTGATTTAAAAATCACCTGCTGTAGCACACTGAAAAAAGGGTTTCATTCATCCAATTAAAAATTGTTAGGGTAATGATTCACATTTATGTTTTTTTAACTTGAGACAATAGTTATTTATTTTTCATTGGCTCAAGTAAAAAAATATAGATGTGAATCATTACCTTAATTTTTTTTTTTTTAATTGGATGAATGAAACACTTTGCATCTTTGTTTTATACGCACCAACATTATTTGATTTTAACATGTTGGAATAATGTATTTCTATAGCATACTTTTATTAAGTTTCACTTTATTAAGTCTCAGACCTTGTTTTACCAAATTTAAAAACTAAAATACTGAATGCTGATTAAGAAACATCTTATTGAATGTGTGTTGATTGTGTTGTTTGGACTGTAGAACTATGCAATTATTGCTTTTAATTTCATCCTTTTTAAAAAATCGGAATCGAAATCGGCCATGAAAAATCATGATCGTGCATCCCTAATTTTAAAATATAGATAAATTGAATACAGACCAAAGATAACCTGTTAGATTTACCCAAAACAAATTATTTTTTTGTTTAACCACTAAAGAGACATCAGAGCAAGCGGCACACATCAGAAGGTCTAGCCGAGGTGAGGCTGCTCTCGGTGGATACATAAGCTTGTCACGCTGATCGCGTGGAGCTCACCGTCTCAGAGATCGGCGAAACACATATTTAAATAGGCACTTTACTAAATTACTTTTCATGACACAATAACAGTAATATTTTGAAAATGATCCAAATAAACGGTGGTTGAACTCAACCAATGCTGCGTGAACTCAACCAATTAGGATGTTTAGCGCCCAAGTCCCGCCCCCGAAAGTTCCGAAACTTTGAAAAAGTACCACCTCATCAGCAGGGACTTTCTGAGGGGCAGTTCCTGGGTAAAGTTCCTGCGGTGAAAACGCGGCATTATTTGGAGAGCAAGCACAACACAAGGAACTTGTCTGCGGTTAGGAGACCCGAATGCTGTGAAAACGTAGAATTTATACAGTTGTATCACCAAGTGAAAAAATTTCAGGCAAAAATGAGATCTACAAGCTGGTACAGGATATCCTCCTGATCTCTCAAGTAACAAAAAAGTTGTCAAAGAATCATGGCTCTCCTGCTACTGCAGATGTTTGAGAAACAAAACATATTGTAAGGAAAATAAGGCCCTTGCATTCGTACAGGATAAAGGTGGGACAAATACAGTGGAGAAACAAGTAGAGAGTAAAATGCAAAGTCACTTAGTCAATGTTTTTAGACATCCGTAAGATGGAATCAAAGAATTTGAACAATTTCCAAAAATGTGATACTAATTTATTCCATCTGTCAATCACATAAATCCACTATAAAATATATAATCCAAAATGTTAAATTACAATGAATCTGATTCCGTAGTTAAAATACATTAGGTTTTGTAATAAATGCTAATCTACTTAAATTTCTATATATTTTTTCCTTAATGCATAAATATTTTGTAAAAAAAAAAAAAGAAAGTGACAAATTATAAAAAATTGCCTACTGTCAAAAAAAACCCACCTGTTGCTAATTGTTTAATTGCAAATTAAGGCCCTTGTATTTTTTCATAGCCCTACAACGTAATATTTTAAGGCTACTTTGTTTTCATTAGACCTAATAATATAATCATTAAAAAATGATATTTTGCAGGGATCCCAACACTAAGGTTTTTTTTCTACAGGCCCGGTCGAGTATTTCAAATTTGTACTTGCCCTGCCAACATTTTCACTGGCACTGCCACAAAACAATAAAATAGTTGCTGTTATCATTGTTTTTGACCGGTTATCTTGTATTATAATAAATAAGCTTATATGACACCAATATTTTAGATACCAATTACATTTTACAATTCTCTATTTCAATTATTTCAATACCACAACAAAAACCACTAGCCAAAAATAAACAAATATAAAGTTTAAGCATTATTAAAGTCATCTGACATCCAGTTCTACCACTCTGCTGTAAATCATTTAAACTTAATTCTGTAACAAACCTAAATTGAAGAGACATTCATTATAAACAACATTCTAAATGCCAAACCTAAACTTGTCCTAATTTATTCAATAAGACCAACATATAGTCAATGTGCAATACAAACTTGGTATGAATCTAAATGAGCAACTTCTATCACAAAGCGACTAATATAATACAGCTCATTTCAGATGTAAAAAAGGGACATATTTTGGAAACTAATAGTAGTCTCTCTTGAACAGTAAGCAAGATGATTATTAGTGGTTATCCAATATATTGTCAAGGCCAAAATATTGTCAAACTTTTGCATTTTATACATTGTTGCCATTGGCCGCTAAGTTCCTGTTTGTCTGATGTTTATTTTGACAGCGATGTAAATCCCAAATCCCATTTTTTTTCTACATTACTTTACTGCCTCTGTTCAACAGTTTTGTCTAATACACTGTTATTAGATTATTTCATTAAAAATGTTAAATTAACACTTTGACATTAATTCATTATTTGTTTGCTGTGGGACAAGAGAAATATTATAATATGATACTACAATGAACAATACTTTAGCTATCGAGTAGTTAGGTGCATCATTTAATTAATTAATTTTTTAAATAGTGTCTAATTTAGTGTCACTGCAGTCGGCTCAGCTGTCTCACGGGACAGGAATTCAGTAATAAGTGCCATTCTTACAGTGTGTCCTATTTTCCTAAGAGTGGGAGAGCTGGATACAAGAACAATGTCTTCTGGCGAGAGAGGAAAAGGAGGCAGAGGAAGCTGGAAAGCTAAAGAGCACACCTACATACATCGACACGAGCCATAGTGACAAAACAAGCTCTCCAGAACCAGGAGGTTTAGGACTTCCTTTTATCGATGTTTCTGAACATCAAATTTTGGTTGACCTAAAAGCACAAATCAATACGTGTGCCGAGTATTGATAAAGTCAGTCGGCTCAGTTAACACGGAAATGGGACCGGCATTATTTTGGTCGCATCCTTGACATGAGAACTTCTCTGACCTCCAGGAAAGAAAGAAAGAAAGTGCATCAGCAGAGAGTCACACATTCACGACTCCTAAGAGTGTCTCTGGACGAGTGAATGTCAAAGTGAATGAGATCAGTTTATACATGAGCCACCCTTCAGGCAGAAAATCGCTCTTCTAATTTTACAAATCTGCAGTGACCATTGTGTTTCATGATAGCCAGACTGACAGGACAAGTGTTATTGGTTTGACTTAATGTTTAATAATTTTAGATTTTCGTTAATTACTAAAGAAATCATTTAAAAGATATCAATGCTGGGAAAGTCGTTTCACCCCAAAAGCCAACAACAAGCCTATTTTTAAAAACCAGTGTTATTTTAGAATCATTGATACACTTGTACACTAAATGTTGCGGAAATTTTATTTTAGTTTGTGTTTATTTCAAGTGTTTTTTATGGCTTTAATATTAGTCTTATTTAACTATTTAGAACATTAAGATTTTTGTAGTGTGTTATAATCATGAATTTTAGGCATGGAAATGGGAAAGATTCATTTTATTGTACTGTAGGTATATATTTAGTGGTCGACCGATATGTCGCGAAAGCCAATATATCGGCCGATATTTGGCATTTTTCAGATATCGCAGTTTTATTTAAGGGTTTAGAACATTAAGATATTTGTAGTGTGTTATAATAATCATGAATTTTATGTAAATGGAGAAATATTTATTTTATTGTACTGTAGGTATACATTTAGTGGTTGACCGATATGTCGTGAAGGCCGATATTTGGCATTTTTCTGATAACGTATCAGCTGATAAGTTTTCATGTTTTGTCGACGTATTTGAGGTGGGACTTTTATTTTGATGGTGCTGAGAACGGCAGGATCTGAGAACAAAGCGCACACATTCTCCCTCTTCATTAGCCGCGTTTGCACTATCGAGCTTAAACCGGGCGTGCTAGTGCGTGCCAGGGCTAGTCACGTTTCCACTGTCACTTCCGGGGCTTGATCGTGCCTCGCCGGGGCTTCCTCGGGGGCCAACGGCCAGGGTTTTTTGGCCCGACGAAAACCTTGGGCCAAAGCGGGCCAGCTGGGGCTAGAGGAGGGGTTATGAACAAAGGCAGAGTTTCATAAAAAAATATAATAATGTTTTTGTTCGGGAGCTTTTATAAAAATAGAGATATTATCATTCATTCTAAATGTGACGGCTACTGTGGCTACAAATAAACAGAAACAGACTCGACTGAATAAGCAGGCTATTTTAACCGTTAAAAATAAATAAAATAGAAATAAGTGTGTATTTATGTGTGATTAATTTTGAGTCCTGATAAATTAAATCAATATGATCAATGTATCACTTATTCTATAGTGAAAACATCGATGCTTTTGAATTTGAATATATAACAAAGCATACAAACAAACGGCCGCTTTTATCATGTTTGTTTTGTGATCGCGCATGTTCCAGTGACTTATTTTCTGATAACTTCTCTTTGTTGGTGAAATGATGAGGTTGCATGACGTTGTTCCTGAGGGGCGTGTAATTATTTGGGCGTGTTTTAGTGACGCACAGCAGAGCTTCAGGCCCTGACTGTGGAAACCCTGCGCTATTCTGGCCTCGGTGCTACTGGCCCGAGGCTATTAGCCCCGCCCGGCCCGCTTTAAGCCCTGGCTTGCACTGGCCCGACAGTGGAAATGCGGCTATTGTTGGCTTTTGCCGATTAACGGTTACAGATTGAAGGGTGTCTAATACACACACCTCTACATTCGTTAAAAATACTGTCATATTGTCAAGTACAAGTATGTTTATATTATATATATATATATATATATATATATATATATATATCTTTTCCAACAATATAAATCTTTGCTTTCACTTCTTATAAATCTGACATCCTTGCTGAATAAAAGTTTTAATAAAAAAAGAAAGAATAAAGTCTACTGAACCCAAACTTTTAAACGATAGTGTATATTGTTAGAAAAGATTTATATTTTAAATAAATGCTCTTCTTTTTAACTTTTTATTAATCAAAGAATCCTGAAAACAAGTATCACAGTTTCCAAAAAATTAAGCAGCACAACAGTTCCCAGCACTGATAATAAATCAGCATATTAAACTGATTTCTGAAGGATCATGTGACACTCAAGACTGGAGAAATGATGCTGAAAATTCAGCTTTGATCACAGAAATAAATACAATTTTAATGTATATTAAAATAGGAAAATATTTCACAATATTACACTTTTTCCTGTATTTTTTTATCAAATACATGCAGCCTTGATGAGCAGAAGAAACCCCTGTAAAAAAACAAACATTACAAATAATTCTGATACCAAACTTTTGAACGGTAGTGTATAATATATTATATATATATATATATATATATATATATATATATATATAGAGAGAGAGAGAGAGAGAGAGAGAGAGAATAAAAACTATAACTTTAACCAGAATTTTGGCTTAAAAGTAAAAAAAGTGTTGGGTGAAATAAGTCTCACGAATGCTCTTGGAAGTTTTTTTGCCCAGTTAATGCTTAACAATTGATGAAATCCCATTTATTCATATTTTTAATACGCTGAAATTTATTTTAAGAAATTTCTAACAATCCTAATGTCCCAAATCATATTTAATTTGGACGTCTACGCATAATAATATTAATAATAAAACGGTTTAAAGAGTTTTTAACGTCATTATTACATAATGTATACGTTTGCCAATGAAAAAACAACAACACACATATTTCAACTAACGTACACCACTGAGCAGTGCATGTAAATAACAGTCTCAAAGACATATTGTAATGCATCTGGTTAGTAAAGAAGAGGTCTGGATGGACTTGTGTTCAACCCAGCAGGATGGTTCTGCGTCACATGACAGGTCAGTGGCTAATCTATTAGCAGCCCAAGCTACTAACCCAGTACTCTTACTAGAGAAAACCAGTTAAACTCAACCTAGAGGACTGGTTAAGTACACTAGTTCAGGACATCATGTTAGAGTTTGATTGACAGATGCTATGGCCGCCCTGTCTGACTGATGTAAGCGGTTTTACAGACTAGTTACGATACTCACTCTTGGTCGTCTTCAGAGTTGAACGGGGCTCCTGGTTCTGGGGTGTCCTGGACTGGCTCTTCTTCTCGGGCTTTGATGCTGGATTTGTTCTTCAGGATCCCTTTAACGGGACGCGATGCTGCCATAACCGTCAAACACTCCTACAACTCCTCTTTTACACTGTTTACGCCTCTAACAAACGCCTCAAACACGCCGGGGCGCTTCAGAAACTACACCCTGGCCTACCTTGTGAACAGCTGGTGTGTTGCTCGCCTACAAATAAAACTTAAACGCTGCTTGTGACTAAAGTTTGTGATGGTTGATGACTCGATTTCTGCTGTTGCCCTCGCACTTACAGCGAGGAAAGGAAATAGGGCGCCGCAGTCAGTCTCGCGGTCGTTGTTATCGCGAGAGTTGCGCAACGTTGCTATAGAAACGTAACTCTAACGTGTCAAGGGACTATCGCCATGTTTGTTGGGGCTGTGAGGTCAAGAACAGGAGTCCTTCTTGTGCATTTAACCAAGGTAAACTTCATCAGATTTATCAGCTAGTATCTCATAAATGTGTCAGAGGTAACATAATGGACATGAATAGGTCTCAGTCAGGGTAGCGCTATATTTAATATTTTACAGGACTGTAAATGAGGCTGTAGAATGCGTTCAATAGATTGAACTCTATGCCAAGTGCGCGGTTTTGCCGCGGAATTTACCTATCGGTAAGCCCCTTCCCCCTATCTGAGGGTTGCCCCCCCCCCCAAATATAATTGAAATATGTGTATTGTAAATAATATAATGATATATAGTTAAACTAATTGTGTTAGTAGTAAAACAATACAAATGCAAACTGAGCAACAACAAAAAAAGTTTTAAACATCTCGAGTTCCCCCTGCTTTGCCTCATATTTATAATGAGTAGCGATATTGAATATATTTTCTTTACGGTTTCTACGGACTAAAAGCTGCCAAAAAGCCATTTTAAAGTGGTTAAGCAAATAATAATAATAACAATTGGCAGGGATCCCCAGACCAATACAATTAGTTTGCCTCCTCTATTTTAAAAATTCACGAGCCGCCACTGGTCGGTTTATTTCATTTAATATAGTTAATCTAATGTAACATCATACTAAGAGTGCAGTTGTTCTCCAGATATTAGCATAACAAATGTAACTTAGATTTTTATAAAAAATTGAATAAACAAGAAGTTAATATTAAGTGCATTTTAGGCACCATATTGCCTGTTTTAGCTCTTTCACCAATGAAAAAAGTTGAAAACTAAGCTACAGCAGTAACAGCACTAATTGCGTCTTTGGGAAACACACTGAGGAGGTGTTTCCTAACTGAATGAATCCACTTTTTGAACAAATCAGTCATTGACGTAATAATTTTTTTTTTTTTTTTTTTTTTTTTTTTTTCGTTCGTTTTCCCCCCTCACTTTCACGTCTATACCGATCTCACTATACAGCTGTATGAGGGTGTATGTCTAAGAGTGTGTATGCCTTCATTTTGCTAGGCATGGCAAATGTTTTTATATATGCATGTTTTAATTATAACTGTGAAGCAACAACATTGCTATTAAATGTGCTATATAAATAAATAAAAGTTGAAGTTAAATTCCATTGTATTTTGGTGGCTTGATTGTGTAAACAACTTCAAAAACATTGCAAAAAAAATTGATTTGAAGAATGTTTTCGTCAATTTAGGGTGCTTTCACACTTGGTTCACTTGCCTGGTCCGAACCCGAGTTGGGTTGCTCCCCCCTCCCCCTGCCCCCGCTGGACTGTGTTCATATTATAATATTTGAGTCCGAACCCCGAATCGCTTGCGTCATCAAGCCAGCAGCTGTTTACCCCGTTGCTTGGTAACGACAGCGCAGGAGAAGGCGGCAAATGCATAACATTACTCTCTGCACTTTTATGTATTACGTTTTTGAACTGTTCGTTTTGTTTATAAAGCTTCGGAACATAACGGCACTTGCGTCTGTTTTACGAATGTACTGAAAATGCTCTAAAGAACATTGAAGGCAAACATAAATGAGATGTACAGCTCTCTGCTTGCAGCGCGTCAGTAACTCATCAGGAAAGTGAGTGAAACACACACACAAACACACATTTTCATCAAATAATTTGTCATTAAAAGCCGTTCACTTCAGCGATTACATTCACATTAGCAGCGAACCGCACCAGAGTTCACATGAAGCATACCCCAGACCACAGTTTTTAAGCGGACTCGGGTACGGTTCACAGGTGTGCATCCGAGTACGGAAGACAACGTTCACATCATCCAAACGAACCGAACTCTGACATCAATCGAACCCGGGTGCGCACCAAAAGTGCTAGTGTGAAAGCACCCTTAGTCAGCTTTTTCTTTGAACCGAAAAGAAACTTTGAGAAGAAGGATAATGGAACGGTCTCCATGCAATAGTAAGGCTTTCCTCTCTGTACACATAACCTTAAGTACAATTAAGTACAAATGTTATGTTTATTGTCCCCCACAACATTTAGATGAGATTTTCGCCCCTGCATGCAAGGTCAAAAACACTTTCATTGTCTTATAATATGCATTTATTTTTACCTTATTTGCTCAACGACTCCCAAATGATTTGCTTAAGGATACATTTTTCCAAATGCCTCCTTTGCATGACGCAATCTGCTGTGACTGGTCTCATTTCCATTTCATCTTGCCTGCGTAATGCCAGACAAAAGCAGCGTTTGTGAGCGCAGTGCTGCTTTGTGTACAGCGTTATCAGGAAAACCGCTATTTTAACCTCCAAAAGAGGCACCTAGTGGCAAAGAATGAATTTGCGATATCTCCATGAGGAAACTCAAGACTGGATTTCGGCCGCAAAAATTGGATATTATTATATTATATTATTATATTATATTAATATTACCAAATATTGCAGGAGGCCACCTTGAGCTATTCATGAAACCAAGAAGAATATTGTTAGACGTGTAATTGAATTTAGGAATTTTCCAAATTGCAAATAGAATTCATTATTGTTGTTTATTTACGTGTTGTTCCTCATTGCACTTTTGTTTTTGCTATTCATAAAAGATCATATCAAAAGGTTTACGAATAGTAGAAACATTAACTAGCATTACTAACTAGGTGTGTCATTGCCTGATAACAACTTTTGTCAGTTAACTTAATAGTAAATATCTAATATTTGAAGGGTCAGTTATTATTATTATTTTAAGTGACCGCCACCTACTGCCCTGGCATGAATAATACAGCTTTTGCAGTCACTTTTCACAGAATGAATGGGCATCATTTTGATGTTTTGTTGTCTGTAAGCGAAGCTCAACTGGCGCAAATGCTTATGTTGTTGTGTAAATGTATCCCTAAGATCTTTTTCTCAATATTGCAATCATCTGTTTCTATCTAGTGAGGCAAAAACTGGATCTTCTCAGGTGACAAGAATTCAAATTGGCTTTCATTAGAAATCCAGCAGGACTTGATGTCTGGATGCATGTTACATAAATCCATGCATGTTACAATAAATACGCCTAATGTAAGTATGTTGGTCAAGATAAGCCTATAACAGCAATTTCAATTGTCCATTAAAGCAATGCTTGTTTAAGGGCAGTTTGTGCAGTAACATACTCAGTTGTGTCATTGTTCACCTTTATTGGGATACATTAATCAGCATTTGTCCAACACTTATCCATGTCCTCACAGAGGATCTAGATTATATCTCATCCAACATTCATTGCAAACACAGATCCAGTGCAGAACTTATGCAACTTGCCCCTCAGTTGTCTAAATGTTGCAGTTGAATGCGAAAAACCTGCAAATGTATTGTGATTTAAATATACATAAAAAGCTTTAGTCACATTGCATTAGTGTGGCGAGTGAGGAGAGCAAGCTCAGCATCAGAACCACGAGGCTGAACTTAGTGCAGACGCCATAGTTTTGTAGATGATCTACATGGCAGTCGGTGTAAGGCTCAAGACAGGCAGCGTACGCCATAGCATGAGGAATGTAGCTCTGCTCTTGGACGCCGTGGAAGAGGTGCGCCATCGGGCCTTTGGCGAAAATAGCAACATCCTCAGAGCCATGAGTTTCTGAATCTAGAGGCACAGCAGCCTGCTGAAGATATTCATCACTGCCTGAAAGAGTCACATAGTAATAAATTACATTATACAATTATTTATTAATTCACCATAAAAGAAAGAAAGTTCATACTAAAACTTGTACAGTATGAGGTATACAGAAAATTAAAAAAGCACCATGAAAGTACAACTAATCTATTTTCTAATTCTCCAGACCTCATATGATATGAAAAGACTTCAGCAGTCAATCTTATTCATGCTCAAATGCACTGTAAAACCTTCAGTGAGAGCTACGAGGATGTTATTTCAGTAAATAACTTTTCAGTACAAAAATACTCCAAATTTGGAGTGCACATTAATATTTTGAAATGGCTGTTATTTGTATGTTTCCATTTTAAATTGTAACTTTTAGTCAATGTGTTATGTGTCAATTATAATATAATTTTTTTTAATTCTTTTTTTGTTGTTGTTGAGGTAATTTTAGTACTTAAACTTACTGCTTTTCATATAATATTTATATTTAACTTTGTTTCATCGTATGGATTACTATGGAAGAGTTCAGTCTTTTGTGTTCCATTGAAGAGAGGGACATACAGTTTGATGAAAGAATTTTAATTTTTATGTATTTATTTATTGGTGAATTATACCATTAATGCAAAAGAAAAGAGTTTTGTTTGATTTTCTTGCAGTGACACGCATGACCACGAGATGGGGTTCTGCATTGCCATAACACTGAGCTTGTGCCATGCCCTTAAAAATGCTCTTCTGCACCTGAGGGAATAACAATTAAACTCATAAAACTTACTTGAGATTGTTTCATTCATGTCAGGACGAGTTCCACTCACAATCTGGTATCCTGGACCGTTCCCGTAAAGTGCATTAGTAAATCTCTTGCCATCCTCAGCTTTTGCATAAGAAACGCCTAAAGACAAAAAGGTAAATGAGTCATTCTTAATCCCATAATAACATCAGATTTGTTCTTACTGAGATTTTTTTTTTTTTTTTTTTTTTTTCTGCTGGGTAAATATTTTGGATCTTAGGCAGAAATAATGGCTCAGTCATAACCCCATATATAATATATATATATATATATATATATATATATATATATATATATATATATATATATATATATATATCATAATTTACTGTCCATCACGTTATTGGAGTATGTATTTAACAGTTTTTGCCCATAGAGTGAAAGTTGGTTGGATTCCAAACAACAAAGGAAAGTCCAACGTGTTTGAAATGCCAAAAAGTTGAGTAAATGATGACAGAACTCTCATTTTTGGTATACTATCCCTTCAAGCCATTGTCAGTATTTAATTTCAAAAGGTGTGGACAAACAAGAAACTTTGGTTTTCAGCAGCTCATGGATGAATTTTGCATGTGCGTACCTAGCACAGGATTGCCCCTGTAAGAGTAGCCACCGAAGGAAAACACATGGGAATGGTCAGCAGTGACCACGGACAAGGTGTCGAGTTCACTTGTCAGCTCAGCCGCCCGCGCAATGGCCCTGTCAAACTCCACAGCCTCCGTCAAAGCGTACTTGGCCTGCCCTGCATGATGGCCGTGATCTATTCTCCCACGTACAGGAAATAAACACACAAATATAAGTATGCTCAACACAGGTAATGGGCTACGCAATGGAAACAAGACATGATATCAACTTATCTTCCACAAAGAGGTAGAATCCTTTCGGGTTTCTGCGAAGAATCTTGATGGCTTTTTCCACCATATCAGTCAACGATGGGTCCATTGAAGGATCGCGTTCCAGCTCGTACCTGGTGTCCTTTGGCTCAAAAAGCCCTGAGCACAGCAATAAAATCACTTAACATGACTTAAAATTTGAAATAGGGTATATGTATATTTTTTATTAGCAATTTACCAAGAAATGTGCTCAAGTAATTAATAGCTAAGTAATTAATAAAAATAACTTGTTTTTATGACATAGACCAGTGGTTTGCTACCTTTCTAGGGGACCCCTATTTTAACATTCTTTTTTTTTTTTTTTTTATTCCCATTAGTTGTTAAGTTTGTAATAGTTGCAACAACAGTAGAAACATTAATAACATTGCATTACATTAACAGCAATGGCCAGATTTTACATGACAACAACATGCTATGTTTTCTACTAGCATGTACTAACAAAGTTTTAAAATGATGTGTCACATTTCAGACTTAAAACCACTTTTAAGAAAAGCAATATGAGGCAAAATGATGAATAATTATAAGCATTTTATCTGCTCTGTCAATGATTGTAGATACCTTAGATACAAATTGTTTAGATTTTAAGAGTGCACATTATCTTTTCATCAACCAACCTATTAACATTTATAACAGTGCAAAAAATGTTGGTCTGATTTTTTGCATTGGTTTGAAGAAAAACACCAGATGGGCTGAACGAGGATGTATATTGACTGTCAGACAGCAGGTGGCGCTTAAGGAACAGCAGAAATAGAGCGGTTTCCCATAAACAAAACACAGATGTGCTTATAAACAGAAATGTTTCTGAAGACAGATGGTTCAAACCACTTTTGGTCTTCCACCATGTTTTCACACAAAACTAAACCTTTGCTGCATGCTGTGCCTGTGTGAGAGTGTAACTAACATTGCTTCATGTTGGACAGTATTAACATAAGTTTTACAAATCCCTGTGATCAAATACAGATTTAATGATGAATCAAAATATTAAACAGCTGTACAAGCCATTGAGAATATCATCATGGTTTATGGTCCAACTGTAACCTGTTTTAATTCACCTCTCTCAACTTTTTTTTCTTTTTTTTTTTTTTTTTGAAAAACCAGGATTCCCAGAGTCTTAAAAGCCCTATATGAGGTAGCCTTTTTTTTAAAAGTGTGATTTCTAGACGTGGAAGAGTCATGTCAATTATTAAAACAGTAAATTCTATTGCCAATTTTATGATAAATATAAAATATTTGATTGGGCAGACATTTAATGCTTAATGCTTTTCCAGTATATACAACATTTAATAAGGATTAGACTACTATAAAAGACATAAAGCCATTTGAATGTTGTTGTGGACAATGGGGAGCTTTGAAGTCAAAAAGGTTGAGAACCAGTGACGGAAATGTTATACTGTATGATGTAGATCAACATAACAAATGGATGATTTCCCACCAAATGGAGGAGGAGGCCTTACCCATCAAGTAATCAGTATTGTCCTCTTTGACGTCATCAAAATCTTTTTTATTCCACACATATTTGGCACTCTAAAGAAGAAAAAAAGTGTTTGTTTGTAGTTAGGTGTAGTTTGTCCAAATTTTACTCATCATCATGTTGTTCTAAAGACTTTAACTTCTTCCACAGAGCACAAATGGAGTTAACCAATATGTAAACCAACAAAAACTGCCATTGGAATGAATGGGAATGGGAATGGATGGCTCGAGTCACTCATTAGAGACTGTGTAAAATGTCCCGCCAGTCATGATTGATTCTTGTGACAAACTGGATATGGACATGCATGGATGAGATTCGCAAACATATGCACAAATATTGACTTGGATTTCTACAAAAAAAAATCCTCATTCCAATGTATGGAAAAAAACAACCCGGACATTCTTCTAAACATCTTCTTTCATGTTCTATAATAAAGTTTTTTTTTTTTTTTTTTACTTCATGAATAACTGATGACAGGATTTTCATTTTCAATATTTTTGGAGAGGTTTGACTTACATTTCTTTTTTTTAACCAAACATCAACTAGGTTTGTTTTGTCCTTTCGGCTCCCTGTAACTGTAGGGTATTCAGGATCAGCCGTTTCCTTGGGAAACATGTACTGCCTTCCGCCACCTAAAATTACCTACAATAAAATAACAGAGGGATTTCACAATCGAGACTGTTGTCAGCGACTGATTAGCTACGGTTCAATTCGGTTTACTGGTTTAGGAACTTACATTAATATCAGTATTATGAACGAGTTGGTATGCGATGTCCTTGCATCCACCTGCGATAGCTTCAGAGGTCAGCTCTTTATCACTGTACCAGCCTCTTTCAGGGGTGTGGGAGTAACTGGCGGCAGGTGATGCATGCTGGACACGTGTCGTGCTCACTATGCCAACAGACTTCCCTGGAAAATTTAAAGCCAGTCCAAGGTTATTATAAGCACATTACGTAACTGATAATGCCTTCAACTGTGTAGCTTTGTCACAGATAAGATCAGCCTCAACTCATCCTTTAACCAATAAAATATATCAGTAAAGGTACAAAGGGTTCAAAGTAGCAATGTTCAACTGTTTGAGAATGAGTCACTAGTTCATAGTCGTTATTAGGAGAAATAAAGTTGAATTAAAGAAAAAAATATATAAAGTTCAAATTTTGAAATATGAAGTGAAAATTGTGAGATACAGTAAAGTCACAGTTAAAAGAAATAAAGTTTAAATTATGAGATATTGAAAAGACAAAAGAAGTCGCAATTGAGATATAAAGTCAAATTGTACGATATAGAAATAAAGTTGCCGTTGAATAAAGTTTAAATTATGAGATAATAGAGGTTTGTGGGGATGTGTCAAAGTGACATTGTGAAATATAAAGATATAGTCACAATCGTAAGAATGATGAGAAATAAAGTTTAAATTATGAGATAATAGAGGTTTGTGGGAATGCGTCAGTGACATTCTGAAATATAAAGATATAGTCACAATCGTAAGAATGATAAGAAATAAAGTTTAAATTATGAGATAATAGAGGTTTGTGGGAATGTGTCAAAGTGACATTGTGAAATATAAAGATATAGTCACAATCACAAGAATGATAAGAAGTAAATGTAAAATTATGAGATAATAGAGGTTTGTGAGAATACGCCAATAAGGATAAAGTTGAAATAATGTCAAAGTTGTAATATATAAAGTTTCAATTGTAAGAAATAATGTTGTGTGTAAAAAGTGTTGAAATGATGAAAAAAAGATGAAATTATATCATATAAGGTTCAGGTTGTGTGAAATACAGTTGCAATGATGAGACATAAAGTTGAAATTGCGAGGCATAAAGTTTAAATGAGAAATAGTCACAAATAATATCACAATATAAATTCACATTGTGAAATATGAAGAAATAAAGTCACGAATGACGGAACTGAAGTTGAAATTATAAAATATGAAATCACAATTATAAGACATAAAATCACAAGTTTGATTTTTTCCTCCTTAAATATATGTGTGTTTGATATGTATCCCCAAGTCCCTAATTCTGACGTTTTGAAATCATCTTCTTTACATGCAAAAAACATTTCAAATTTCAAAAGAATTGCACTATGAACTATGAGATAGCTCTGAACTGAACATCTGCTTAACTCTGAATGAAAAATTGCTGCATTAATGGGTTAACTGTCCTGGTATTTGGTCTTCCCTGCCATTACCTGCCATCTTTGCCTGATGCAGGATTGATTTGACCTCATTGCCTTTAGCGGAGCTGCAGTCTTTGCGGCGTGCAGCTGCACTGAGACCCAGAGTCCCATAGTTTGACTTCACACCGCAGAGATATGCAGTGGCTGTTGCTGCGCTGTCAGGCATCTGCTGATCGACGTTGTAAGTCTACACAGGGACAAAAACAAACACCAGTGTTATAAAAGAGTATTTGGATCTATCAATCAATTATGAATCAATCTAGCCAGTGAGTTTTCTTCACCTTGGAGAGAGCAAGATAAGGGAATGTATCCATGGCTAAGACGCTCTCCTCTCCAGTCTTCCCTTCCATCTGTCCCTTCATAATTCTGGCTGCGGTCACAGTGCTGATTCCCATGCCTCATTATATGTCAAAAAGAACACATTGCACAACTTTAAGGCACACAAGTAAATAAGGCATACTGTATGGAAGCATGTTTCCCCTGAATAAAAAATTGACTGCATGATGAACTCCCAATTGCAAGAAACAAAAGTCTGAATCGCAAGATATAAACTCACAAGTTGCAATTTACAAAGTCTAATTCTCAGGGGAAAATACTACTTTCTTATCTATTGATACGTTTTATAACATTTGATAACTATGACTAAATATGTACAACTAATTAAGGGATCTTAAAGTAAACAATCTGATGATCTAATCTAAAGCCACTGTGCAGTTTTAATTTTTTTTTCTTTCTGTCCTTTAGGACTGCTATATGTAAAATTGTACCATGTAACCTTAAAAAGACAAGAAAAACTATGTCAGATATCAACTGTCAGTTATATCACACTTTGTTATCAGTTAAGTACAGTTATCAGTTTTCACTATATTTATCTTTATAGTTATAGCTCTTGATGTGAACGGACCTTTACATTGCAGAACTGCAACCCAAAATTCAGACACGGTCAGAAGTTCATCAGTGTTTATTTAAGATTTATTGTAATAGCAAATAAATGTTGACAAATTCTCAAAATCTACAAAAATGACTAGAAAGATACTTTGTGGCTAAAATTCTACAATACATTCTAGATTATTAAACAGAACAATGCAAAAACAAGAAATTCTAATTTCTATTTAACTCACCATCTCCGAGGAAGAGAATGAGATTTTTAGCACGGTGCAGGTTGGGCTTCATGGAGAGGGATGTATGAAGAGCCTCTTTACCCTTTACATACCAAAAGTCTGGGTTCTGCTCCTCCTCTTTAAATTGATTCCAGAAAAGAAACATTGTTTGATTTTAATTTGTTTGGATAGAAAATTTATAATTTCAAGCTATGGAATAGCACTTACCAGGAATAACAGAGAAACATCCATCAAATCCTACCAAAAGAAATATTCCAATAATCAGAAGGGTCTGTTGTGTAGCCATGGTCTGATTGACTGCAGCAGCACTGACAGCTTTGTAAAACTATTCAATTCCCTCCTGTATATAGTCTTCTTACAGACCAAAGGTCATTTGTCATTCCCATTCCCTCTTTTGAAACGTACTTTTTATCATGTACTGATCATTCGTGGCCATGTGATGTGATGAGATATGGCTATATAATGATACAAATATTGATGTGTATCAATAACTGTACAGTTCTGTGATTTTTTTCCCCCTAACCTGTGCTGTTCTTTATTGAACTGTGCTTTTCTGCGCTAAACTGGCCTTTTTTATATTCATTGCTGAACTGTTCCGTACTGAACTGTTGTTTACTGAAATACACCGTTAGTAACTAAATGCATTGCATAATGTTCTGTACCATCCTATTTACCAAATTTCTCTGTGTTTTGCACTGTTCTGTTCTGAACTGTTCTGGAATTAACTGATCTGCACTAAACTGAATATTTAAGTTCAGTACTATACTGAACTGTTCTGTTCTGTGCTTACTCTGTTCTTTACTGAACTGTTCTGTTCAGGAAATTAACTTATCTGCACTGGACAGGATAATTAAACTCATCTGTGCTTTTCTCTTCCAATCAGTCATTTACTGAACTGCAGCAAGTGCACTATTCTGTTCTTCACTGAGCTGTTCTATTCGGTCCTGAACTGTTCTCGAATTAACACTGAAATGAGTGATTAAACTACTGATTTTAAACTGTTCTTTGCTTTTCTCTTTTGAACTGTTTTGCACCATACTGTTCTTTTCTGGATTATTTTGTTCTGTGCTGCACCTTGCTGTTCCTTACTGAATTGTCCTGAATGATACTGTTCTTCAGTAAATTGCACTGTTCTGCACTGAACTTCTTTGCAGTACACTGTTCTTTTCCAAACTGTTCTATTTTCTTACCGAACTGAACTTTTCTTTACAGTAATACACAGTACAATACTCTTCTGGTATAAACAGTTCTATGCTTTTGCTGTTCTTTACTGAACTGTTCTATTCTGTACTTTTCTGAACTGTTCTGTAGCGAACTGATCTTCACCGAAACTGAGTGAATAAATTCGACTGATTTAAACTCATTTTTACTGAACGGTTCTATTCTGTTGTTTCCTTAATTGGTTGTTCTCTCCCGAAGTGCACTTCACTGTTCTGTTCTTTACTTAAATGTACTGTTCCTGTGCTGTTCTGCGCTAAACGGCTTTATACTATATTGTAGTACTTAAAGCATAATACTTAACTGATTTTCTTTTTTCATTAAACTGTACTTTTCTTCAGTAAACAGTTCTTTTCAGGCCTGAATGAGTTGAACCATACTGAGTTTACAGTAAATAACTGTTATACTATTCTTTACTAACTTGTTCTTTCTGCACATAACTATTCTATTCTGTTCTGTCCTGAACTGTTCGTGTAACTGAATGATTAATTTGAGTACTGTGTACTAGTCTCTTGTTCTGTATTTTAAACAGTTCTGTTCTCTTCTGAACTGTTGATAATGAACTAAATGATTAAACTCAAAACAAATTTGAATCATCCTGTGCTTTTCTGTTATGAACTGTTCTGTTGAGTGCTGTTTTTTGTTTCGAATGGACTGTTCTGTGCTGAACTGTTCTGTTCCTCACTGGATTGTTCTGAATTGTACCATTACAACTGTTAACGTAAATTACAATGCACTTGCTTTCCTTAACTTCCTTAACTTGCTTTTCCTGTGTTTTATAATTATCTTTTTTTTTTTAGTACAACGTACATTTCTTAACTGAATACTGCTCTTCTGAATGGAACTATACTAGTCTAAATCAAACTCTTTTTTTCAACTGCTCTGTACTCTCCAGTTTTTTACTGATTTGTTCTGTTTTGCAGTGAACTGTTTTGTACTGAACTAAATTGTTATCAAAACCATCCTGTGTGCTTCTTTAATTCTTTACTGAATTATTCTGTTCTATGCTAAAATGAACTGTACTGTACTGCACTTTTATATTATTTTACACTGTTCTTGTCCGTTCAAAACAAGCCCTGATTAATTCATTTCAGTTAATCAACAAGATCATCTGTAAATATATTGTGCAAAATGTTGATTTATCTGCTTTGCTAACACTTTTGACAACCCTGCCTTGTTAACAATATTAAAATTTACAGATTTGGCAGATGCTTTTAAGCAATGTAATTGCATTGCATTCTATGTTTATCAGTTCATTCATCCCCTGCATGCAAAAATAGCCAGTGGAACCATATTTAAATCAAATGTACAAGATATATATTTATCATGGCTTAACGGCAAGTTTTCTAACCCTTCGTACAGTAATGGATATATAATTGCTTTCGATATCTGATGGGCACAGAACATTTATCACAAGAGCTGATAACACTGAAAATATGACCAATGTTTATTGGTCTAACATGTTTGAAATTTATAGTCACAGTCCAATATATACAAAAATATCTGATTATAAAATAAATCCATGAAAAAAACTTTACATTTATATACACAACATTGCAATTCCTAAGAGCACCAAATTACAATATAAACTATTTGGGTTATAAATCTCCAAAAAGCCCCAAAGAGTCCTGGGGCCTCAATCACTCATGCATTAGAATCTGTCATCTCATGAAAAGCCAAAACACGCCGGTTATTGACATAAGAGGTATTGAAAGAGTTATTTTACAGCCTTCTGAGCCATGAAGATGCAGTGGACAGTTAGTGTATGGCTCTAGACACGCTGCATAAGCCATCGCATGGGCCACATAATTCTGTTCTTTGACTCCGTGAAAGAGATGAGCCATAGGGCCTTTTGCGTAGATAGCCACATCTTCCCCTCCATGTGTCTCTGATTCTAAAGGAACAGCCGCTTGTTGCATGTACTCTTCATCGACTACAAATAAAGTAAGATATGGTATTAGTGTTTAAAAACAAAATAAGTCACAGGTAGTAAACTAATTTAGGCAATACTTACAATAATCCACTTCTGAAACATTTCCTCTTGTTCCGTTTACATGAGCATATCCTGGTCCATTAGCATACAAGATACTAGTGTATGGAAGATTATCCTCAGCCTTCTTGGGTGCCAGACCTGGGGGGAAAAAAGCACTGAAACACTGGCCATGCAGTGTAATACTAGTGTAGTAGTGTAATACTTCTGTCCAAGGACATCCGTTCTATTGCTACCAGGTCACCCTTCCGTTACATTGACTCTCGCACTTCACAAACTGTGGCACATCACCCTGGACTACATTTCCCATGCTCCATTGCACTAAATCACAAGCTCACATGAAACCAATCACACACAGCTGCTACCAATGACACACACTATATGAATCAGTCTCACACCACCATCCAACACCGAGTATTGTTAGCACATATCACTGCTCACAGATCTGTCTTTGTTTTGAGCTCCTGTGTCTCAATTAGCGCCTGTATTTGGATTACCCTCTTGTCTTGCCTTTCTGGATATTGTTTGCCCCTCGCCTGGGCTCTAGCCAGTGTTTGGATTATTTTCTCACCTAGCCTTCTGGATACTGTTATCTGCCGATCTACCATGCCTGCTTTGGATTACTCTTGTCTTGCCCTCAATATGCCTGTGTGCCATTGTCTGACCCTTGCCTGTTTTGACCATGATTAATAATAAAGCTTTGCAAATGGATCCACACTTCTCTCGTCGCTGCCGTAACAATAGTGTATACTCCCAACTTTTCTTTTTTTGGGTGGAGGGGGGGGGGTCAATATGGACTTAAAATGTAATGTAGCTTTTAATTTGACATTAATACAAAAAGCTCTTTTTAAAAGTGTACTTAAGTGTGTTAACAGACTCGTGAAAGTGTACTCACTTTAAGTACACTTAAGTGGCTTTCATTTTATTCATATTATATTATCTGCAATTTTGTACAATTTTGTACAAATAAACACTTTTTGCAAGGGAGACATCTAGTCTGTCACCGCAAAATGTGTGGTGGGCTAAAAGCACACACACACACACACACACACACACACACACACACAAAAGAATTATAGGGAGGATCTACACTACTTCATTATTCACATGGAGCAGCTGATGAGCTGCTTGATGAGTCAATAAGCTGCTGCTTAATATTCAAATACTCATCCAGTATTTGCTGTAGCAGTTGCACTGATTTCAAAAACTCTCCACCTCCCCAGCTCCACATGTATAGACCTGCTACATAGTGACCATGTAAGTTGTATATGGGGGTGATTTCATATATGTTATATGTGCAACAGCGGTATTCCTTAGATGCTCACAGCAGCTTGTCTGTGGATGCATTGGCTGAAGCAAATACTTGCTCTGCCGTTGCAACAGCAGCATAGCAGATCTATTCCACCAAGACCAAACATATTAACATTGTCATTTATATTTACATGCTAAAGCTTTCAGAGAGTTCTGATGACAGAAATTACATTCTCATTATTTAATTTCCATTATGTAAAGTAAACTAGTATATACCAAAAATAGGGTTGCCTCTGGGGGTATTTCCACCAAAAGTGAAGACATGGGAATGATCTGCAGTGACAACAGTGAGAGTGTCCAATTCACTGGTCAGCTCAGATGCTCTCTGGATTGCACGGTCAAACATGATGGTTTCGGTCAGAGCAAGCTTGGCAACCCCATCATGGTGTCCATGGTCTATTCTACCTCGTAAAGGACAAAGAAAGGCATGTTTCACTGTTAGCAGAATATCTTTAAACTGTAACACCAGAGTAAATGTTATATACTCATCTTCCACAAAGAGAAAAAACCCTTTGGGATTCTTGCTGAGGATTTGAATGGCTTTCTCTGTCATGTCCACAATAGAGGGGTCACGTGTGCGATTCCTGAACACTTCAAACCTCATGTCCTTGGGTTCAAACAGACCTGAATGAGAAATATGAATGAGAACGTCATTTCAGCAGACAAATACTGTCAGTAAGTCAATGTGGAAACCTTATAAACTGGCATTACCCATCAGGCGGTCTGTTGTTTTAACATTCACTGCATTAAGCTGCTCTTTGTTCCAGACATACTGCGCATTTCTTCCCTAATAAATAAAACAGATAATCACGTAAAACTGTAAGTGGTCATTTACATACACAGTTAGTGCCGCAATACACAAATTTCTTGGAGATACCTTACGAGAATTCAACCAGACATTAATGAGGTTCTTTTTGTCTTTGCGAGTCCCTTTGCGAGAAGATGAAGAGGGGTATTCTGGATCAGGGGTACCCTTGGGTGTCATGTACATTCGGCCACCGCCAAGAATTACCTAAAATGGAGACATATTTAAAATTTGTGAACTTCCCATTTCAAATATATTAACATTTTCAGGTTTCTTGACAGAAATTTCAGTTATTTCAAAAATATGCATATTTGGCAAATGACGGCAAAGTCACTTTTCACATTTCCTGGGTTCTAGGAAAGGAAGTTTGTTGGGTAAACCTTTAAAGTGGTAAATGGAAACTACATTTACCCATTGCATTAACATTTGCTCCAGTAGCAAATAGTATTTCTATAACTTTTTATGTTTTAGCCATTCATGTACACAACAACAGTGTTTTTGATGCCTGAAAACGCTAACTTTAAAAGAAAGGGTTTTGAAGTGCTATTTTTGACATTGATAGCTATCATCTCTGTATAAACTACAAAAATGTTAATTTGTGAAAATGGTAATGTCACATGCATACGTATTATGTGTTCAGGCTACAGGTTTGTGCACAAATGCGGTGTACAGTCACTGAAAAGCGACCATTTTTTTGTATTTAACTTATGTTATTATATTGCTGTAAAAGCTGCTTTGAACCTCTAGCTTACTAAGCTGAATCATAAGGAAGTAGTTAAACAGCAATCAAGCAACTGGTTAATAAAAATAGCTGACTGTGCTACAAGCTAACAACAAAAACTAAACTGGAGTTAGTTTATTATATTTTTATAAATAGAAATATCTCAACTGGGGTGACAATATCAAAATTGAACAGGTAAATTTACACTAAATGCAACAAAAATACTGTAAATTACATACAAATATACTGGTAACTATTAACTATGTTAGCATGCATATTACTAGCTACTGTTTATTGGTATTTATAAGGCACATATTAATGCCTTATTCTGCATGACCATTTTTTAGATCCATTAATCTACCCCATAATACCTGACTAACTATTAATAGGCAGCAAATTAGGAGTTTATTGAGGCAAAAGTAATTGTTAATAGTTAGTTAATAGTGAGAATAGGTTCCCAAACTAAACTGTGAATAATATACTCTTGTCAACATTTGAAGTGGATCAAAACCTTTCATCAAGGTTTCATTCTTGTCTTAGGACAAAATAATAATTTCTATTATTATTATTATTTTTTATCCACTTTAAATGTTGACTACAATATAATGTAGTATATTAAATTTAGTACATACAATAGTACACTCTCAGAATAAATGTGAAAAACTGTGGTAGAATTGCTCTCAACAGTATGTGCAGTTGTGCAGCGTGTAAATTAGATTTTATTTACACTGTTAAAATGGCAGGATTTTCTGTTATTTATACTACTTTTTGTAAATATTGGCTATTATCTGCACCTAAGTATTGTGGTACATTAGAAAACAGTATGCAATTATAACACATTGAGTGTAAATTATAATTTTAATTCAAGCTATTAAATGGATGCAACCTTGTTGGGACTTAATTTTCAACTTTTTTATTATTTACTTCATTTTTATTGAAAATAAATGCCTTTCCAATGTGATATAAGATTTTGAATGCGACAAAAGATGGATTCGAACTCGGGTCGATTGCGCCAAAAAGACTGCCGCACAAACTTTACCATCTACACGACTGGAGTTACAGTTAGATCAGCATCTTTTGTAGAGTTGAGTAGCCCAATCACATGTTGATTGGTGGATTTAGAGTAAAAAGCATCTTGCCAACAAGGCAGGCTAATTCCACTTAGTGTAAATAGCCACTCTGTATTTTTAATCACCAGAGGTGGAAAGAGTACAAAAATATTCTACTCAAGTAAAAGTACCATTACATTAATGAAATTTTACTTAAGTACAAGTAAAAGTACCAGTCTAAAAATCTACTCAAGTAAAAGTAAAAAGTAGCTCATTTAAAATTTACTCAGAGTAAAAATTACTTAGTTACATTTTAACAGTGGGAGGGAGTCAAAAATGGGACAGGCCAAGGGTGTCAAACTCAGTTCCTGGAGGGCCACAGTCCTGCACAGTTTCGATTTAACCCTAATTAAACACACCTGATCAAGCTAATCTAATCATTTACGCTGAGTCCCAATTCGCATACTATCCGTCCTAAATAGTAAACGAAACTAGAATTAGTACGTCCCAAATCGTAGTATGTTGAAAAGAGTATTCCAAAGATACCCGGATGGTCTACTATTTCCGGTTAGAATTCGAAGTGAAGATCAATGCACACTCTAAGTGCTAATATTGCCCACAACCCATTGCGTGCGGGAGGGAGGAGCTTTGCGATGGCTTTGATACACACATTGCACATGAACGTCAGAACCAGCCGCCTCACAAATGACCTGCGTTTGGTTCTACGACGCCGCCCTGCTTCTTCACCCCTCAACTTGGTAGAAGAATACAATTGTAAAATGTATTGTGAAAAAAAACAATGAGAAAAAAAGATGGGAATAGTAAATAAAATGTTATTGGACATACAAGAATGAATGAAACGTTAACAGTTGTGGTGTGCGTAACTAGGCAACCACGTTGTTCATGTTGCATGACGTCATCGAAGTATGTCCCAGAACGTGCATACTCTTTTGCTACACACTCAAAAGTATGTACTTTTTCCTCACAAAAAAGTACATACTTTTAGGTCGTAGTATAAGTAGGCTAATTGGGACTCAGCATTAGGTTTATTTGAAAACTACATGATATGTGTGCTGGAGCAGGGTTAGAACTAAACTCTGCAGGGCTACGGCCCTCCAGGAACTGAGTTTGACCCCTGGGATAGGTCTATTAATCTCAAACTAGTTGTTTTTAATTAAAGGAATCAGTTATTTAGAATAATAAAACATTTGGGCTGTTACCAGGCAAATCAGTATCAACAAACTCATCTTTTAATGCAGAGGAAATGCAGAAGATTCATTGGAAGTGGCATTTAGATGTATTACACTGTTTAGTGCAGGACAAGAATGCATTTAACCTGCAGTTACAAATGCATGAATAATGTTTTGATATACAAGACATAAAATGTTGAATACTCATTTGAAAGGATAAGAAATTAATTATTTTTAAAAAATCACAAGATAAATTAAATGTGAAATTAAAATGGACAGTATGTGTCAGCAAGTCACTGTTAATAAGTGAGTCATTGCGATTGAACCGAATCATTTAAACGGTTGATTCATTCAGGAACGAAACACTGTCACGTTGCTCAGAGACGCAAAACTGTGCTTTGGTGGCTGTGTTTGGAATTATATTCTGTTGTAGAAATAGAGCTAAAAAAAGGCAATATGGTGTCTAAAACGCAAGTCTCTTAATTAACTTGTTTACTGAACTGTTATATATATGTATGTATATATTCATGATGATTTTTGGAGGAAAAGATGGCATTCTTCGTGTGATTTTGATTTAATATATGAAATTATATAAATATGTGAATTTTCTGCCCCTATATCTTCAATTTTGTGATCATTCTAAATGCATTTTAGGAGACTGAATTACACAGTGAAAGAACGCACTATAAATGCGCATGCACATCATTAAAATAAAAAATATGATATTATCGCAGACGATATATATAGCACACTCCTCACCACTGTCTTTGTGGCTAATTTGTGCAAAACCTCTTGCTAAAATGTCAAAGCTTCATTTTAACCCCCAATGCAACGATGCAATTATTTAGCTTACCTCTACATTCTTGCGAAGGGTTGATGTCTTGTCGAGATTTTATAAGCTGCTAGTTTGGTCTTCCTAGTCAAGTACAGCTTACACTGCATAATAGAGCATACATATGGCCAGGGTTCACTTAATTTCCTTTGAGTTCAACTTCAGAATATGACGGGGTTTCGTTTTCAGCGGTGTCTGCACCACTAACGCCTGTTTTGACTGTCTGCATCTTTCTTGTGATTTTAGCGCCAGTTTGCCCTCCTGCCCATTATTTACTGACGTAGTTTCCAGGGAGCGATTTTTAAATTTTTTTATTTTTTACTCAGTAATTAATGTGTTTTAAAATGTAGCGAATACTTTAAACAAAATATACTTAAGTAAAAGTAAAATTGCAGATTAAAAAAATTACTTTAAAAAGTATTAGTACACAAAAAAGCTACTCAATTACAGTAACGCGAGTAAATGTAATTCGTTACTTTCCACCTCTGTTAATCACATGACATCAAACTGTATGGGTTTTGGCTCACATCAATATCAGTGTTGGTCACCAGCTGCGTGGCGATATCGGTGCAGCCCTGCCGGCGGGCATCGGAGGGCACGTCTGCGTCGCTGTACCAGCTGCGGCTCACCGAGTGGGCGTACGCGGCAGCGGGCGATGCATGCTGCACTCTGGTGGTGGTCACGATGCCGACAGACTTTCCTGGATATATGCACACACAAACATGCGTCGTCACATTTATACCGCATGATCACAAAAATGGAACATTCTTCAGAATAGTGTCTTTTGTGCCCAACAGAAGAAACAAACTCATACAGATTTGAAACAACCCGATAGAATTTTCATTTTTTTTAGCGAACTGTCCCTTTAAGAAGAACAGCAGCAACAACAGGAAAAACATCGGCTGCATGTCTGTAAGTGCAAAAACGAATGGAAAATACCTTGTGCTTTGGCACGGTGTAACACTGAGAAAACCTCGTTGCCAAATGTGGTGTTGCACGCATAGGCTACTGCTTTAGCGCTCAAACCCACTGTCTTGGCGTTAGCCTTCACACCGCAGTGGTACGCCGTAGCTGTGCTAGCACTGTCCGCCACCTGCCTGTCAACACTGTACGTCTGTTTGGAAACACATCAACTCGGTACATCAAATACTTATAGTTCTGTTGTTCAAAACATAGCTTTTGGGTCGTATAATGAGTAGGTAAACAATTTCATGAGACCCTAATCTGACCTGTGATACTTCACACGTGTTATCAGCTTTCCCTCGTCCTCATGTTCTCCAGGATCAGAGGTTGCAGTGCTATCTAAACCTATCAGGAATGCATAATCTGCAGTCAACCGATAACTTTTCATATCTTAAACTGTGCCTGTGCTGCTATCAACACAGTATGAAAGACCATTTCTGCCACAGAAGAAAAGCTAAAAAAAGTCATGCTTTGGTTTATTATAATTGACTTAAAAATCTGCATTATGAGATACTAAGTTGTAATTATGAGATAAGAAGTAGAAATTATAATAAAAATACAATTCAAGTCAAATTATGAAAAAAAACTTTAAAAGTATGAGTCATAATCATGATAGTAAAAGTAAAATCTACAAAATTAAAAATTATTATGACAACAGTCAAAAGTATGAGAGTTGTTATTATGACAAAAAGTAAAACACTGTGATAGAATTATAACATAGTCAAAATATGACAAAAAGTTAACAGTACAAATATGAGTCACAATATGACTTAGAAGTAGAAATGATGATAAAAATAAATTATAACAAGTCAAAAGTATGAAAGTCACAGTTATCAGATAAAAAATTCTAAATGTATGTAATAAGAACAGTTGACATAAAATTAATTATTATGACATAAATAAAAAAATTATCAGAATAAAAGTAAAAGTTATGATTTTTCTTTTTAGTTCCTTATTTCATACTTATTACTTTTTATCCCATACTTTTTGTTTTCATCACATAACTAGGACTTAATATCTCATCATCTTTCATGTAATAATTATGATTTACCAATGACAATGGTGATTTTTATTTAATTTTATTTATTTTATATGCAGAAACATTGGCTCAACCAATACACATAGATATAATCCTAAGTATTTTATAAGAATAAAATTGTACATTATATTTTTCTATAATAATAAAAGTATTATAAACTATATATAAATAGATTAAGATATATATTAAAATATATATTTATATAAATTAATATAATTTATACTTTTAAGAACCACTTTTTTTTTCATTTAATTAGGGTGTCAGAACACCCCCCCCCCCCACCCTTAATTCTATGAATTAATTCTGTATTAAATTATATGAAACATTATACAAACACTGATGTGTAGTAGGAAAGTAAGTAAATAGGTGTTGAATGTTTCTGCTTTTCATTTATGTGACATCCCAAACCTGCCTCCATATAATTGCACAACTAGATTGCTAAGAATTATCTGTGGATGATTAAAGAGAAGCGTCAGACCTTGGACAGGGCGACGTATGGAAATGTATCCATGGTCAAAAGTGTCTCCTCCCCTGACTGTCCCTCCATCTGACCTCGCAGTATACGGGCGGCTGACACCGTCGACACTCCCATCCCTGACAGATGGACAGAGAAACATCACAGCCTGGCCCTGGACCCACACCGCTCATCCACTCCACAGGAGACGAAGAAACAGGGCTCATATACAGTCAACCCATCATTATCACAAGACTAGGCCCACAGGTGGATCAGCAACTCAATATCATCCAAATAAAAGCTAAACAGACATGAAGTGTTGAGTTTTTATAACCTTTTTAAAACATATATGAGCATGATGAATAATACTGCCTAATGTATAATGTCTGATGTAAATTTAATTAAAAATATAGCATTTAGTAAGAAACAGAAGTGTGTTTAATTCAATTTGATGTGCACTTCAAATCTTAGGAAACTGGCATATTTTAAGTCAATACGTTTTAATAAAATGTGCTTTAAAATATACACTTATTTAAATGTGTTGACTAACACACTAAAGCACATGTAAAGTAGTTGAATATAATTCAAATTTAAAGTTAATATATTTTTAATGTGCTATAGTATGTGAACAGCACTCTAAAGTTCAGCTGCATTTAATATACATTTAAACTGTAGTACATTTCCGTTAAGTTGCAGTTGAAATGTGAAAAGTGTTAGCAAACATGTTCACAGTTAAGTATATTCTTTGAAAGTATATCGTTACTGTAATAATTACCTAAAAGTATACTTTTAAGAGAAAATAGAAGACAAAATAGTGCTTATGAATGCTTGTAGTGACACACATTTGTATACAGCTATGGAAAAAACGAAGAGGCCACTTGAAAATGGCCAGTTTCTCTGGATTAGCCAGGTATGAGTTTGAGTAAAATGTTGATATTTGTTTTAGTCTATGAAAGACTGAATACACTTCTTCCCAAATGAGAGCCTTGTTGTTGTCATTTTGTAGAAAATGACAATTGGTTAAACTAACAAATGTTATTCCACCAAATATAGATTTCTTAACTCTTTTGAAGTTAAAACATTTGTTTTGCGTTGTCTTAAAAATAGCTTCATAAGGGTTCATAAGAAATCAATATTTGACATCTTATTTTTACCACCTTGGTAATTGTACTGTATGCAAAAATACATAAATAAAATAACATGAATAAATAATAAAAAGCTCTAAATGACAACATTATTTAAAATATAAAGGCAATTAGATTTTTTCTTTTTTTATTTGGGATAAAATGAATGATACTTGATCAAAATAACAAATGCTTTCATTCGGTGTAAACATCAGGGTTATTCTACCAAATATTTATTTCTTAACTCCTCTGAAGTTAAAACATTTGTTTTGTGTTGTCTTCAAAATAAATATAAGCGAGTGATGTTTTCAGATATGTTTATATTCATTATCAGACAACACAATACCAATGTTTTAACTTCAGAAATGTTAGGAAATCAACATTTAGCATCTTATTTTGACCGCAATTTTTTTTAAATAAATAAATAAAACTATAAATGACAAAATTATTTAAGATTTAAAGGCATTTAGAGTTTTTTTATTATTATTTTTTATTTATTTATTTTTGCAGAAAATGAATGTCATTTGTTCAAAATAACAAATGCTTTCATTTGCTGTGATAAAAAATAATAATAAAAAAAAATCCAAAATATTGCATTCCAAAATAAATATAAAACATATTTCATATATAAAATCTTTTTGAATATGACCATTTTGAAAAAATAAATAAGTAAAAATAAGCTCTAAATTAAAACTTTTTTATTTAAAATTTGGAAGAAATCTCAGCAGTAGATTACAGAATTCTCCAAAAACAATGTTTTATGTAAACATATAATTACTGTGTAAATCCTAAATCCAGAGATTTTCAAGTGGCCTCTCTTTTTTCTATTTGTCTCTAGCGTGTAGTTCCACGGACTGACCAGCAGTGTTCGTTGGGGTCGGTAACTCACCATCTCCGAGGAAGAGGACGATGTTTTTGGTGCGATGCGCTCGTAGTGGCAGTGTGAGGGCAGTCTGTAGCGTGCGTCTGGCCTGATGGTTCCAGTACGCCGGTTCCTTCTCCCATTCAGCTAGAAAAACAAACACCACGCCATAAACAACCTGTCCTTCTCAGAGATAACTCTTCTGCCAGCCTGCCCTGACACGACTTCCCCAGACTTTCCACAAAGCAGTGTTAAACTGCACTACAGTTCAGTCTGTGCTAATTTTAGAGATGTGGACAATGGGAGCGCTGTGTCCTTACCCACGGGCTCCAGACTGGTGCTCAGAAGGAGGTGGGCCAGGAGGAGCAGCACGCCGGGGGCCCGGCTGTAAAACAAACACATCCCGAGCTGCAGAGACTTCAGAGCACACCTCGACGCTGGGAAGGAGTGTCTCCTCAAACCTCCAGCCCCTGCTTTTTAAACCCGGGGCCCCTGACAGCTCATAGGCTCGTGCTGACGGTGGCCAGGAAACCCCTCGACTTATTTTCCTTTTGTTTTAAGCCGAGCGCTCTTCCTTTTTGCTTTTCTTACTTTCTGTTCCCGGCTCTCCCGAGAGCTGCTCTTGGAAGCCCAGTGCCGCCTTTGATGTGGCCAGCTGTGCTAATGTGTGCTTTTCATGCAATGGTTAAAAAGCGGCGTTCGAGATGTATTGCTTTTTGGTTCTTGTAATGACTTTGAAAATGAATCCAGCATGTGCGAAACACCGGGCTCTCCAGTTCTTGCAAGGTTTCGTACTAGTGTGGAGGATACAAACTGCCATGAAATGATAAAATCATGCTTTTTGTGCACTTGTGGTGTACATCGTATCTTCTATAAAAGTAAATTTGTATGTATTTTAATATATAATGTGAATGGAAACAAAAGGTCACTTAGGTGCACTTAAGTAGATTGTCAAAAACATTGTTTTAATAATGTTTTGTTGTTGCTTTAAAGAAGTTACATACAAAATTGACATACCAAAGCGCACACACACACACACACACACACAAATATATGTATAGAAATATGTAAATGCATTTAATATAAATGTTAAATATTTTTCATTTTACTTCAATTAACATGCAATTAAGTGTTCGAAAACATTACATTCAGTTCAAATTTAAGAATGTTGTTTCCATATCTAGTGTTGTTTAAGTATGCATGTAGGTTGTAAAATAGATCCATGCCTTTAAATTCTGACCGAAGAAGTATTTTAAGTTATTTGCATATGAAACAATGAAACATGAAGAGAATTTACAGAGCGGAGTGTGTCCCAAACAAGTCAAGACGAGGACAAACCTGTTATTAAAGGATGTGCATGCAAGCAGCGTTTAGTAGTTTGTGGTTCCATAGCAACGTCCCATAAAGATGTTATTATAGAATTCTCGTGATAGATGTGTGTATATCAGCTATTTTACAACAGCTTCAAGTGTGGCTTGTCTAATATGTTAATAGTAACTGTATTACTAATAATAATTATTACTAATTAAGTTCTTTTTATTGAATTAGTTAATTTTAGATGGTAGCCATATATATATATATATATATATATATATATATATATATATATATATATATATATATATATCCTAATCATTACTGTCCTTTTGCATTAAATCAAATTTACACAAACTAATATTTTTGTTAATGTTATTTATATATTTTTTTTTTTTGGGGGGGGGGGGTTAACACTTAACAACACTATTTATAATAATAATAATAATAATAATAATAATGAGTATTTGTAATTTTTATTCAATTTAAGATCTATATTTCTATTCTCCTTTATTTATTTAATTATGTATTTATTTATATTGTAGATGCACAGCACTGTTTTTTAAATGCAACTTATTCAAAATAAAAACAAATCATTATACACATTTTTAAGCACTTTAACTTAACTTTTCTCTCTCTTTTTAAGGATATTTACATATTTTTACTTGCAAACAAGACAAATATACTGAAGATTGTTATGATTATTATTTTTATGCAGTGTAGGAGTTTGGTCACACTCCCCGCCCATGATTATTATTATTATTATTATATGTAACTACTTATAGAACAATACGTTTTTTGTTGTTGTTGTTGTTTTGTTTGTTGTTTACTGTGGTCACCATTGCTTTAAGACAACACTGAGTCCTTAAGTCCATGCCTTACAGTGATTTTACTATAGTAATTGACGGTTTGCTGACTAACCCGGCACCCTTGGATTGTTTTGTGGGAAATAAACGCAAGCAGCATTTTTCTCCAGTGAGGTCGTGGAGAATTAATGTTGTAAAAATAGAGAGAGACAGAGAAAAAGAGTAGAGACCACAGTATGAAGGAGTCCTTTAAATCCAGAAAGGCTCAGCGCTCGATGTTAATGAGGCTTAAAGAGCATCTCATCTATATCGCATGGACAAGATGTTAAACAGCACTGCGGATGCCACACTCATTTGTGGCAAATCAAGCAGCTAATAAAAGCGGAAATATGAAGCAAGGCCTCACATGATGTGACCACACTGCACGTACCAAAATATGAGCGGGATTGACACACGTCAGCCCATTGTTATGGTAGGCACTGCTCTCCAGGGCTGAACTTGAGATTAGGCTAATAATGAGTTTGCGGTAAGATTTAAACCAGCTCAAGCCCAGTTTTTAGCTGTAGTTTCCATTCTCCGTCTGAGATTTTTTTCCATAGCCCTTACTATGGAAGTGATATTATCCAAAACAAACAGACTACAGCTGTTTTAGATACAAAAACTGTAGTAAATGCAGTGTTTTGGAAGTAACAATCTCATTCACTGTTGCACTACTATGTTTACTGTTATGTAATGACATGACTTTATTAATTTTAAAATGTTGGTACACACATATACATACATACATATATACATACATACACATATATGCTTTGGATAAAAGCGTCTGCTAAATGATTAAATGTAAACTAAATATTATCAAAACATTTTTAACTAAATTTCAGCTTGTTGCCAAATCAAACTTTCTCATTTTCATTAAGATTATCTTGATTTAATAAATGAATAAATAACACATTTAAAGAACTACCCCTTGAAGAAAACCTATTTACATTGTTACACTTTCAGATAAACATCATTTATTATCTGTTATCTTTTTTCCCCCCTCGTGGTGACCCCAGAATCACAAATGTAAGTTAATTCATTCCAAAACTCGTTTAGTAAAATATTTGTTCAAGGAATGTTTTGAAATGCCAGTGTAAAAAAATAAAAAATAGAAAATACTTGAAAACCAGCACCACTGGAAGAGTGGTGAATCACTAAACTTCATACGAGTCAATACATAGACAAGTGTTTATGTTCAAGAGCAAATTTTGTAAAAAAAAAATTAACTTTTAAAAAGTTGACACAAAGCAGAAAGAATAAGTAAAAGTACAGTTTTTATGGATAAAGTTTCTGTAATTTTCCTCAGTTTCACACGTGACCCTAAAATATGTCTGATCTATTCAGCCATCATCTCGAAAATAACAATAAGAGACAAGAGCATGAATCCATATGTATAATCAAAATGATCTATAGCCATACATGACATCATGACATTTATGTGAACTGAAATGTCAGAATAGCAATGGAAGTAGGTTTCCAGTAAACAAGAAACTCTTTACATCTGGTAGAGCACTTTGTGAGGGAAAATGATCAGAACACAGTTAAAGTAATACCATCAACTCCATAGACCAATGCATGGAGTTTCCAGAGCCGAAATGAACAGATATGACTATTACTTTGAAGAATTATTGTGGTGTTCAGTTTTATTGTGACAACTACACTCTTAAAACGAATGGTCCTTATTGGCATCTATCAACCTTTTCGATGCTTAAAAGGTTCTTTATACTGGAAAAAGGGTCTTTAAAATGTTTAATGTTTTAATAAAACTAATGTTATTTTAAGAACTGTTTTCTGAAAGGAGGTCCAAAAATGGTTTTTCTACAGCATTGCTGTGAAAGCATCCTTTTAGAACCTTTATTTTTACAAGAATATTCTGAAGAATGCTGGTAACCAAACAGTAGCCATTGATTTTCAAAGTGTGTTTTTTTTTTTTATCATAGTATGGAAGTCATGGGCTAATGTTTTTTTTTTGCCAACATTCTTTTGGGTAAACTGTCTCTTTAAGAAACATGTCTGATTGGTGTCTGGTGGATGTGTTTCTAAACCAGTCTAATTAAACAACTTTTCTGAGGCATCCCAGTGACCTAGTCATTTCTGAAGATAAGTTCATGCATAATGTAATACTGAAAATACAGTACTCAAAGTGTCTCTTAATGTTAGATTCAAACGCATTGGAGATTCAGTTTATACTGTACAAACACAGAAACAGGTTAGCATTAGCATAAAGCAGCAGTTTTATTTCCCAGTAACATTCACACTGCCTGTTGTGTCCCATCCTCTACAAAACACCAAACAATAGCTGGCAGACTTGCTAACCTCGAAAGAGCGCCAGAGCAATAAATAACTGACGCAGAATAGTTTTGCTAGCCCCCTGAGCATTCCTTTTCATGCAAAGAAGAAAAAAAGACCCCACTGCATTTAAAATCCTGAACGTCCAAACTTATTAATGTAAAGCATCTCTCTCCTCTTTCAGACTGAGGCAACATCTGTGTTTAGTTTTGAAAAGCAGTCTTTGGAAATTGGCATGGTCTTTTCCATATTACATATAAAGATTTGAGAAGAAGTCATATTTTAGTCTTAGAGGTTATTTAATGGTTTACTTACAATATTTCCATGTTTGAATCCAGATTGTAGTGAAATTTAGTAAAACACTTACCGAAGAACGTTCCAAATAAAAGGCAACAATAAATGCAGTCAGGTCAATAACACGAGTTTCCACTGTAATACAAAAGAAAAATCTTTCAATAATTAGTTTAAAACACATGTATCAAGTTTTGAGAAAAGTACCCTTTGTGTTCATGTTGTTTTCATATGTTTTTGAAAACCTTTTGTACCATTTTAAAGAAAAGTCTACTCTAAGAATGTAACGTTGTAACAATGTGGTTGTGAAACCCACATGATGATGAGGATGAAGATCAAATGACATTAATCTGAACAGGGTAAATCCACCTACGAGCAAACAAGACCCAACAGTGAAACTCTTGATTAGTGCACAGCTGAAACTACAGAGTGTCCATAACAACAAACTAAGGGAAAACTGTACTGACTGAAAACTAAGTCCATGTGTTGTGACTGAAGGCATGTCCTTGCCCCATGCTGATAAGGAGGCAATGAAAAAGGGGAGATGATGAAGCGATGGTACACAAAGTTTGAGGGATGCAGGAGGATGCTCTGGAGGAGAATGGGCAACTAGGAGGAGGCAAAACCAAAAAATAGAGGGTGGTAATGGAGGTGGCAACAATTGGATAGCCTTGAACAGAGGCAAGCGGAAGATGACCCAGACCGCAGCCAAGACAGTTGGTGTCATTGGAGGGAGAAACCATGATGGTGGAGGTGATAATGCCACAGCCACGACTCCCCTAAATGGAAGTGGGGATCTTGAGGGGCGAGCTAGAGCAAACGAGGGAAGAATCGGAGCCTGAGCGAGGGCAGACTGAGCCGAAGCCAGTGGGTGGAGAGCAAAGGAGTAGATGACCCACAATTCTGCAGTGGTGGAGTGTCGATGTCTGACCCAGGTGCAGCCGACAAACCAAGGGAGCCTGGTGAGTCCAAATGCCCAGTGGTCCACACTGGAATTGAGAGAGAAGTTCTGGTGCAGGATCTGGGGCAACAGGTTGAGGTGGTACAGAGCACCTTGAGGCCGGAGGTGGAGCCATGGCCCCTTATTCTTGAGTTTGGCCATGTATGAGGTGTTTCTTGGAGGCTATAGTACATTAAACAATGATCATGTGATCAGTTTTGCTAAATATTTCTTTCTTGAGTTGCCTGAAAAACCACCCCATTCAAACATAAAAAAACTATTGCTACAGTATATATGGGAGTTTTTGCAAAATTGAATGCATGTGTGTGTACAGATTTTAATTAGCAAAAAAATAAAATAAAAAAAAGAATAAGATTAAATATTGTTATGGGTTGTAAAATATTGCCACAGATGAGGACAATAAATTAGTTGTGTGAATAATTTCTTAATTCTTTTTTTTTCTCTGCATGTTGGTGTTTTGTTGTTGGATGTAATAATGAAAATAGCATTTGTCATTTACTCTGATACCTGAGCCACTGAAGATGCAGAGGAGTAACACGTAACATTTTAATTACATTTTGCTAAAATGAACGAAATGAACGAAATGACTCGAAAAAGGATTAGTTCATTTTTCTGAACGAGATTCAAAAGTTTGAGTCGGTAAAATGATCCGAACTTCCCATCACTAGGTTAAAGAAAACAGTCTCTTGACAATGGCTCCTCACCCCATGGAAGAGAGGGGCAGGGTGAGCAGAGCTCATTAGCATTTAAAGAGACATGCAACAAAAAGAGTTGCTATGTGCAGAGCTGTTTTTGGCATGGTTAAAAGGGTGAGACATTTTAAACAAAGTATGTTATAGCCTTTTAATGAAAGTGGTCATATGATGGGATTTAGAACCAAAGACTTAAACTACTTCAGTCTGTGTGCATTGAATTTATTTAATACACAAGTTTCACAATTTGAGTTGAATTACTGAAAAAAATTTACACAACTTTCTAATTTATTGAGATGCACCTGTATGTGAAAATATTTGCGTAATGCCGTCCAAATGTTCACGCAAGGAAAAAAGGCGTGGTTTCAGTAACACAGTTAGTGTTGAAGCAGCCATGTCAGGGAGATGCTGTGTCTATCTAGGCGAAAGCAAAAGCACTTTATTTGGCCTTCCAAAAGTAGATGCATTTAGGAATCTTAAAGATTACTTACAAACAAACAGCAACACATTTTATGGACAACCATTTTATGAACCTAGGAGAGGAGATAAATCTGACTTTGCTATGACAATCTGGCGCTTCTGAATCAGCTACTGTAAGAATGTTTTGTCATTAGTTTAAGTATTAGCTATTGAATGTTCAAATGCAGAGTTGTGTGCATTGCGTGTGTTTGTGTGCGTGTATGTGTGTGTGTGTGTGTGTGTGTGTGAGAGAGAGAGAGAGAGAGAGAAAGAGAGAGAGAGACGGTCACACAGTGGAGTCAGCTGTCTTAACAGTCCATGTCTTGTGTACTGCAAACACATATGAGCTTCACTACGTGACTCTGTTCCTCTTTCAGGCTTGAACTGATGGTAAAACTAAGGACATTATTAACTATCTTTACATTTATTTTGAAAGATGAAGCTCGCGATTTTGGAAAGACATGTTACATTTCAAACGAGTGCCTGCGGTGTTTGGCCAATCACAATAGGTCAGCTGGCCAATCAGAACACACTGTGCTTGTCGGAAGGAGGGGCTTTGTAGAAAATGATGCATTTGAGAGAGGCAGGGCATAGAGGACCTACAATAATGTATAGTATTTGAAAAATAATGTGTTTTTTTTACATTAAAGCATGTCAGCATGTTCTGTTACACCAGATACACAGAATAATGATCTTTAAAAAAGCATCATATGACCCCTTTAAGACCCTAAAGAATCATATCAACTTGTGGAAAATGGGCACCCAATGACCTCTTTAAAAGTGTCATGTTTATGCAAGAAATGTTATGTTCTTTCACTACATTATGTTCATACTATGAGAAACATAGTGAAATAAAAATTTCTGGCAAGAAACTCTGATGGCACAGTTCAATAGTGTGGCAGGGGGGGCGTGGTTTAGCGAAGTCTGCAGCGGGAGAGAGAATCAGGAGACGAGCGGTAAGTGAGTGGTTTGGGTGAAAACTATCAACACCTGTCTCTTGTTTCAGTAATTGGCGCGGAGAGAGTATAAAACGCCAGGAGAGACAGCAGTCGAGAGAGAGACGGACTGCTGATGCAAACCGGAAATGGAACCGGAACGAGTAACCCGGAAGAGTTGTGCGATCGTGTCTGTGTTGATGTCAGAGTAAAAGTCACCAATGGTGTTTATAAAGTTTACGTTTGAATTTGAGTTAATAAATTCGTCAGCAGTCCAGCCGACCCCTTTGTCCTCTTCCTTTCCTCTCACGAACTTACTACACTGGTGCCGAAACCCGGGAAAGGAAGAAGGAGTGCCGCCGCTATGCAGAGTCCCTCCTCTACGCCATATGCGGACGTTATTTCATCCCTCGCGGCCCTACATCAGGAGCAACACCAGGCCCTGCTGGACTTGAAAACGGATCAGGAGCAGTGATTCCACGCCATCCTTCAAGCCCAGCAGGAAGACCGCGAGAGGTTCCAGAGCTGGATCGACCGGGAGGTTTGCGCCGAGGCCACGGGACCGCCCTTGATTCCCGCTCACTTACCCCTCCACAAGATGGGACCACAAGACGACCCAGAAGTATTCCTAGAACTGTTTGAAAAATCAGCGGAAGCGTGCTGCTGGCCCCGCGACCAATGGCCAGTCCTTCTGATCCTCCTGCTCTCGGGCGAGTCCCAGGTGGCCGCACAACAGCTGCCGGTGGCGAACCTCCTAGTCTTTGACGACCTAAAGAGGGCCATCATTCAGCGGGTCGGCCAGACCCCAGAGCAGCATCGCCAGCGGTTGCGTTCCCTGGACCTGGGGGAATCTGGTTGGCCCTTCGCAATGGCCCAGCAGCTCCAGGACTCCTGCCGCAACTGGCTACTGGCCGAGGGGAGTGACGTGGAACACATCATCGACCTTGTGGTGCTGGAGCAATTCATCGCTCGGCTACCGAAGAAAGAAAACAGCCAAGTGGGTCCAGTGCCACCGTCCCACGTCACTGGACTCGGCCATCCATCTAGCAGAAGACCACATGGTGGCGTGCCCAGGGGTCGGCGAACCCTTAACATCTCTCTCTCTCTCTCTCCCTCTCTCTCCTCCGCTTCTCTCTCTCGACCTGTCCCTCTCTCTAGGTCCTGTCCACCCGGCCCTCCTCGTGTCCTGCCCCGGGGGCGGGATTGACCAAGGGCATTACGCGAATCCAAAGGGATTTGCTCCGCGCCAATTCTCCAATCCACTCCCTGCCACTGGGGCGGCGGGGAGGTCTGGGCTGGCCTGTTGGCGTTGCGGGGACCCGGAGCATTTCGTGGACAGGTGTCCAGTGATGGAGGTGGGGACGATGATCAGGGTCCCAGATGTCCCACAGGCCACCCCCGGTCAGGCTGGCGAGTACCAAATACCTGTGAGTATCAAGGGGGGTACATATCCGGCCTTGGTGGATTCAGGACGTAACCAAACCTCAATCCATCAAAGCCTGATTCAACCGGGGGCATTGGATACAAGCTGCGTGGCTAAGGTGCGGTGCATACACGGGGATGTGGTGGAGTATCCGGTGGTCCCGATTGTTATTCAATTCCGGGGACAAAAGCATAGTGTGGAGGTGGCGGTTAGTCCCCACCTCCGGCATCCAATAATTTTGGGAATTAATTGGTCCGCGTTTACGGTTTTATTGGGGTTGTTATGTGCGGATGCCTCGCGGAAGGAGGCCGCGCGGGTGCAGGTGGCAGAAACTGAGCCAGGGCCGCTGGATTCTGCTTCAGAGGAACCGAGCGAAATCGGTAGACTTATTCTCTCGGAGAGTAATGACTTTCCTCTGGAGCAGTCTCAGGATGAGACATTAAAACAAGTGTTTCAACAGGTCCACTCCATCGATGGCCAGCCTCTCCAACCTGCCCACACGCTCACCTATCCGTATTTTGCCATTTTAAGAGATCGGTTGTATCGAGTGACCCAAGATGCTCGGACAAAAGTGAATACAACCCAGTTGTTGATTCTGAAGAGCCACAGGGAAATGCTTTTCCATGTGGCTCATTCTAATCCTATGGCGGGCCATTTGGGACAGGCAGCAACACTGAATCGCCTCATGACCCGTTTCTTTTGGCCGGGCATTCACGACAACGTGCGCAGGTGGTGCGCGTCTTGTCCGGAATGTAAGTTGGTGAAGCCACCGGCCGCCCCAAAAGCGCCTTTGCGCCCTCTTCCCTTAATGCAGGTCCCCTTCGAGAGAATTGGTATGGACCTCATCAGGCCATTAGAGCGATCTGCATGGGGACATCGCTTTGCATTAGTCATAGTTGACTATGCAACACGATATCCTGAAGCAGTGGCCCTCCGCAACATTTCCGCTAAGAGTGTTGCGGATGCCCTGTTTCGTCTTATCTCCCGGGTGGGGGTTCCGAAAGAGATCCTCACCGATCAGGGCACGGCATTTATGTCACGTACGCTACGCGAACTATACGGATTATTGGGCATTAAATTGATTCGAACTAGCGTCTATCACCCACAGACCGACGGCCTGGTCGAACGGTTTAATCGCACACTTAAATCCATGATCCGTAAATTCGTTCAAGAAGACGCCAAGAATTGGGATAGGTGGCTAGAGCCCTTGTTATTCGCTGTGCGAGAGGTCCCACAAGCCTCCACGGGGTTTTCCCCCTTTGAGCTTCTCTATGGACGCCAGCCCCGAGGGAGATCTTGATTATGAGGTAATACGGTCCGATAGGAACGGGGCCCGTCAGATCTTTCACCTCAACCTCCTAAAGAAATTGAATGAGGCGGAATCAGTGATGTTGGCAACGGTGATTGGCGGGGAGAATGATCTCGGACCAGAGGCGAATGTCAAACCACAATCACCATCAGGGGGAGATCACCTCTCGCTGTCCCAACTCACTGATTTAACGAAATTACAGGCAGAGTTTGCCGACGTCTTCTCGCCCCTACCGGGCCGTACTAACCTGATTCAGCACCATATCGAGACCAAGCCGGGCGTGGTTGTTCGCAGCCGGCCGTAGCGCTTACCTGAGCACAAGAAAAAGGTAGTTCAGGCTGAATTGGGCGCAATGCTTGACATGGGGGTAATAGAAGAATTCAATAGTAACTGGGCGAGCCCGATTGTTTTAGTTCTGAAAACGGATGGCTCAGTCCGGTTCTGTGTGGATTACCGCAAGGTGAATGCTGTGTCGAAATTTGACGCGTATCCAATTCCACGGGTTGACGAGTTGCTTGATCTTATTCGACATTGGACTTAACAAAGGGTTATTGGCAGATCCCCTTGTCTCCATTATCCAAAGAAAAGACAGCTTTCACAACGCCGTTTGGATTACACCAGTTTGTTACCCTTCCATTTTGGTTGTTCGGGGCACCGGCTACCTTTCAGCGCCTCATGGATAAGATTCTGCGGCCCCATGCTGCATATGCGGCTGCCTACCTGGATGATATCATTATATTTAGTAATGATTGGCAGCGGCATATGCAGCATCTGAGGGCTGTCCTGAGATCGCTGAGGGGGGCGGGACTCACGGCCAACCCAAAGAAGTGTGCGATTGGGCGTGTGGAAGTAAGGTATCTGGGCTTCCACTTGGGGCATGGACAGGTGCGTCCCCAAATTGACAGGACAGCCGCTATTGCGACCTGCCCACGTCCCAAGACCAAAAAGGAGGTAAGGCAGTTCTTGGGGCTGTCAGGATATTATAGACGGTTTATTCCTAATTATTCGGACCTCACCAGCCCTTTGACTGACCTTACTAAAAAGGAGGTGCCAGATACGGTCCAGTGGATGGAGCCATGTCAGCAGGCCTTTACCCAGGTCAAGGCTGCCCTGTGTGGCGGGCCGTTGTTACACTCTCCTGATTTTTCTCTCCCTTTTCTGTTGCAGATGGACGTGTCGGATGGGTGCAGTCCTGCCACAGGAGATAGAGGGGGAGGAACGGCCGGTGCTGTACATTAGCCGGAAGCTCAGCTAAGTACAGGCTAAGAACAGCACCATAGAGAAAGAGTGCCTTGCCATCAGATGGGCCGTCCTCACCCTCCACTATTATCTCCTGGGACAGGAGTTCACCCTCTGTTCAGACCACGCTCCGCTGCAGTGGCTCCACCGCATGAAGGATACCAACGCGCGGATCACTCGTTGGTATCTGGCTCTTCAGCCTTTTAAGTTCAAGGTGATCCACAGGCCGGGTGTTCGGATGGCGGCGGCCGATTTCCTCTCCAGAAATGGGGGGGGGGGGCTGCAGACCGGATGGCTCCCCGGCCTGAGACGGCAGGGGGGGGCGTGGTTTAGCGAAGCCTGCAGCGCGCGAGAGAATCAGGAGACGAGCGGTAAGAGAGTGGTTTGGGGCAAAAACTATAAACATCTGTCTCTTGTTTCAGTAATTGGCGCGGAGAGAGTATAAAACGTCAGTAGAGACAGAAGCAGTCGAGAGAGAGACGGACTCTTGACGCGATCCGGAAACGGAACCGGAACGAGTAACCCGGAAGTGTTGTGCGATTATGTCTGTGTTGATGTCAGAGTAAAAGTCACCATTGGTGTTTATAAGGTTTGAGTTTGAGTTAATAAATTCGTCAGCAGTCCAGCCGACCCCTTTGTCCTCTTCCTTTCCTCTCACGAACTTACTACAAATAGGTCTAACTCAATCTGACGTAATGAGATCATTATCACATGGCACAGCTGATTGGTTCTCATCTGTATTGATAGCCACTGAGCCCGCTGCTCAACATTCAAATTTTTGACTAGAGCTTGACGTAGCAGTGCAGCTGGCTTCAGAAACCCTCCACCTTCCCCAGCTCCACCTATATATGTCTACTACAAGGTAAATCATGTATGCTATGGGGTTATTTCATGTATGTTATATTCGCAGCAGCAATATTTCTTACATGCTCAAAGCAGCATGTTGTAAATGTATTGACCGTGGAAAGTCTCGGAGTTGTCATGACAGAAATATCTCTCTCTCTCTTACCATATATTATAATTATTGCATAGGTTTCATTTTTTTTTGTGTGTGAGAATAATAAAAAAAGAATAACAATAAAAAAAGTGTTCCTCTTTTTTCACTATGACCCTGTACCCTTTGGGCTCTGACTTTTGGGAATCTCATTTTGGGAATGACTAGTAATGTGTGCAAAGTAAAATAGGTTCCCTTTTTAAACTCATGTTGATTTTGAATCACATTTGTTAACAGTACCTTTTATACATCTGTTTATAGATAAAATTAACACAATAAGTCTAACATTCTGCTACATTTGAGGTTTGTGGATTCCATTGAGAAGGCACCACCTTTAACTCTGTTGGCCGTCTCTACAGCTGCCCAAAATGCCACCCATCAGGCTTGAGTGTTTGGTTTCAGTGCAGTAAAACAGTGACCACAGCATGAATCAAGTGCCTGAGTACTAAAGCCTTGGGGTCAGGCGCATGTTTATTTCCATAAGCAGCCATGCTGGAGTCAGGAAGGCAAACTTCAGACTCAGACTGCATCCACAAACATTCTTCGTAGGGAGTCCTCTGCCCTACAGGTCTTACCCAGACATGGGCCATCAAAATAAAGCCAAGGCACTATGCTAAATATACATGAATGTGCAAATGCAGAGAGTTGAACCAGTTCCTGGAATAATTATGGATATAAACATAATGCTACTTCAGTGGAATAAAACATAGATTGTTTGTTTCCATTGACTTTTGTGACTATGATTTTGCAAGGTAGAACATGTTCCTGGATGTTTTGCTTTGCTTCTGGAACAACAATATTGCACTTAAATGCCCTTCACATGTACAATGAATATATATATATATATATATATATATATATATATATATATATATATATATATATATATATATATACAGTATATATACATATATATATATATATTAGGGGGGTAACGGTACGTGTATTCGTACCGGACCGTTTCGGTACAGGGCTTTCGGTACGGTGCACGTGTGTGCACGGGAAGTCTACATGTTCAGTGCAGATCTCGCCCTGCAGCTGATTCTAAGGCCAGCGACAAACTGGATGCGTGGCGTGAGCGTGGCGTTTCTGCTGCGTGTCAGTTACGTGACACCTGCTTCGCGTTTTCTGTGTCTTTACACACCAGAATCGTCCCTGACGCGGCACTGGTGCGCTGCTGCTACTGTAGGTGACATAAAGGGAGACTGCCGACAGACCAGGATCTTGTCTTCATGACAACAATATCTATACTTCATGTTGAGCATAAATATAAAGCCTACTGATAAAGGACACCGTCAACAGTATTGACGGCAAAATAGACTATGTTTGACAGGTGCAATATGCCAGTGTGTCACCGGCCTAAGGTTTTCAAAAGGCATCACGCGAGTGTGAACATCACTACAACTAGGAAAAAAATTATTGTAATTCAAACGCAGCTCCCGTCGGCATTTAAACAGACCTTTGCTCTTAATTATGATCGGTCCAACGCAATAACGAAATCTGAGCAGGTCTAAAAACTGAAACTGTTGATGCTGCACTTTACACTTTGGAAAAGTTATATATATTTTTTAAATATGAGCAGGCCTACAAGCTGGGATTTGTAATGCTGCACTGTAATCATAGTTATGTATTTATATTTTTCATTATATTTTATTATATGATATTGGTTTGAGACTGAGAGTATTTTATTTAGTGGAGAACTTTGCAGCAGTATTTTATTTCTTATTCTTTTTTATTTTATATATATTTTATCAAAAAGTATTTTAAAAAGGTGTAAACAAATTGTTAAAAAAAAGTTTATAGTAATAAACAACCTGCAGTTTAATGTTTGGATTTTTTTCCCTTACTGTACCAAAAATGAACCGAACCGTGACTTTAAAACCGAGGTACGTACCGAACCAAAAGTTTGGACACACCTTCTCATTCAAAGAGTTTTCTTTATTTTCATGACTATGAAAATTGTAGAGTCACACTGAAGGCATTAAGGGCTATTTGACCAAGAAGGAGAGTGATGGGGTGCTGCGCCAGATGACCTGGCCTCCACAGTCACCGGACCTGAACCCAATCGAGATGGTTTAGGGGTGAGCTGGACCGCAGACAGAAGGCAAAAGGGCCAACAAGTGCTAAGCATCTCTCGGGAAACACCATTTCAGGTGACTACCTCTTGAAGCTCATCAAGAGAATGCCAAGAGTGTGCAAAGCAGTAATCAAAGCAAAAGGTGGCTACTTTGAAGAACCTAGAATATGACATATTTTCAGTTTTTTCACACTTTTTTGTTATGTATATAATTCCATATATAATCCCACATGTGTTAATTCATAGTTTTGATGCCTTCAGTGTGAATCTACAATTTTTATAGTCATGGAAATAAAGAAAACTCTTTGAATGAGAAGGTGTGTCCAAACTTTTGGTCTTTACTATATATATAGTTTGTGATGTTTCTAATTCCTGAATTAAAAGGAATTTTGATATTGTTTTTGCAGAGAAATTTAGGAAAATAGTGATACAACTATCCTGAAGTAATATTAATAAAAAGCCTCATTAAAATGTTAATTGAATTATTCAGAGGGAAACCTTATTACTATTTTTCTCAGTCACTTTGGTGCATTTCTCAAATCAGAAATGAAATTCTCAAAACTACTTGTACAACCTCCACATCAACTAGTCATTTATACACTTCATAAAACCAGATTCTCATTCTTTTGAACAAGTTGCGATTGCTTTTGTACATTCACGCAATTCATTACACACATTTATCTGCGGTTTCCTACATTATCAGTTGCTAATGTCATGTTGCTCAAAATGTATTAAATAGTTTCTGTGCAATAGTCTTACCCCTCAAAACATCTAGTCTCTAGTTCATCATATAAGTCATTAAATGCAAAATGGTTAATCTAGTTTTCATAAACTGCCAAGCATGAATTGTGCAAATGAATCTTTACTAATGTAGAGAATGTAGATCAACCAATGATAAACCATTTCTCTGAAATAGCTCAAAGGTATGAATCTCATGAATCTTCAGTTGGAAAGCTTATACTGTATAGACAGAGGACAACACAAGAGTTACAAATTCTGACAATGGACTTATTTTCATCTTTGTGCCCATATTTCTTTTTCCTTTGACTGGCTCGTGACGGTCCCAGCATTTCATTCATTGCACCACCAGAGGTGTCCCAGCCAGCCCCTAAGCCTTCCAAAAAGATGATAAAGCTCTTTTTCAGGAGATGGCGAAAGGGTCAAGTGGAGAATCCTTTGTTCCATTTTGTTTCTGGACCAGCGGTATCCACACTCTCGAAAAAAGAGCAGTTTCCATTTCCTCCGGGTTATCAGGCTCCTGGGTTGTCAGTGAGTGATGCACTGTCTCCTCAATCTCACCCACATTGCGCCGTCCACATTCCGGGGGAGCTCAATCATGCAGCTGACACGCTCTCACATCAGCTCATGTTCCCCGGAGAATGGCGACTACATCCTGAAATGATCTGGCTGACCTGGAGTCAATTCGGGGAAGCCCAGGTAGACCGTTTGCTTCCCATGATTCCTTCTACTGCCAGCTGTATTACTCCCTGACCGAGGCCCCCCACGGCACATATGCACTGGCACACAACTGGCCTCAGGCTCTACACAAGTATGCTTTTTCCATTGTGAGCCTTCTCACACAGACACTGTGCAACGTCAGGGAGGATGAGGAACAGGTCTTGCTGGTTGCGCCTTACTGGCCCACCTAGACCTGTTTTTCAGAACTCATGGTCCTTACGACAGCCCCTCCATGGCGCATCCCTGTGAGGAAGAACCTCATTACTCAGGGGCTCGGCACCATGTGGCAACTATGTCCAGATCTCTGGGACCTCCATATGTGTGGCCCCTGAAGGGACAGCAGCTCTTTGTCTGCTACGGAAGTCATTAGAGAGGGAAGGTTGTCTCCAAGCAGAGGTTGGCCCACTGTATAGTGGATGCCATCGGCTTGGCCAACCAATCCCAATGCGAGCCATGCCCCCTGGGGGTGAGGGCTCACTCCACACAGATTATTGCCTCCTCTTATGCATTGGCGCACTGCACCTCTCTGACAGACAACTGTAGAGCTGTGGGCTGAAATAATTTCCTCTGAATGTCAGAGCAGGGCTCCCAAGTAAACCCCCATGTCGTCACAACATAACGTCTCCATTCCCTCCATCCGGGAATGAGGGTAATGTATATAACCAAGATATTCTCAAAAACTTTAGTAAAGATTTAGTAAAGATGCAGAGTGACAAATTAGCACTGAAAGAGTGGTTTTTCAGCCTCTTCTTAAAATTTCTGCTTTAGATCATCTGGATTTCATAGATTATCAGCTGATTACAAAGCTGCCTTGTATTTTGAAAATATTAAAGAAAGTGGTTCTAACACAGTTTAGAATGTTTTTTGGCTAAAAAGAATGTGCTAGATGTTTTCCAGTCTGGATTTAGGGCAGGATCATAGCACTGACTCAGCTTTTTTTACGGGTTACCAATGATTTTTACTCAAACACTGAGCATTAGAGGATGTTGTAGGTCTGAGAGGGACTGTTTTAAATAGGATTTCTTCTTATTTGAAGGAAATATCCCTTTCATTAAGGGTTGGGGAATTCTCTTCATCCATAGTTTCTATTTGACTGTGGTGTTCCTCAGGGTTTGATTTTGGGGCCTAACCTCTTTTCTGAATTCCTCCCCTGAGGTCTTGTTTTTTGTTTTGGAAAGAGGAAGACGAAGACAAAGAAAAAAAATTATTGGTATGTTGTATTATCTTTATGTTGAGAATATTCAGATTTACTTGCCAATTAATCCTGGAAGACCAACTTCTCATTCAGCTTTGTTATTATGTCCTAAATGTACAGTAGGACTTCTTGGAAAATGCTAACTTTAGCCTAATAGCACTGAAAGCAAATGTTCCACCTTCCCTGCAAATCGCTGTCCAAAGCCAGGCCCCCTTGAACCCATAAATGCACACAGACCAGACAATTAGAGACAACATTACTAGAATACATCATGTGCCATTCACCATTGAGAAAACTTTATAGTACAGTTGGTGAAGTACTGCAGTACCAAGAAGGAAGATCAGGTTCTTGATGTTTGCCTGCCATTCTTGCTGTCTGGATATGTGAACGCTCTGATGATGTATCCTGTCTGCACGAACCGGGTGTGCAGAGGTATGTAAATATATATGTTGACTGGCAGGTTGGAAAGTCAGTCAAAATGCTCGGAACAAGCCTTTTCATTGGATGAGCATTTCTTGGTCCTACATCTTCCACAGAATATATAAATACATATAAATAAATTTAGACCATTTAACTTAATGATTGCTATCGGGATGTGAAGAGACTTTCAAACAGCATAATTTTTTTTTTTTTTTTTTTTTTAAATCTGAAGACAATCACCCATTGTACCTTTAAGAAGTTAAAGTTCTGGTTAGAGCAAAATCGTCTCCAGCTAAATGCGATTATTTAAAGCTATAATTTTTGGGCCAAATCAGGTTGACAGTGACATTTTTATTTATTTTTTCAGTTGAGGACTATTGCAAAAATTTCAGATTTTTCAGTCTGTTGCTGAACTTGAGATAGTGATTCATGCATTTAGTTGTAAAACATTATTTGGCCCGGCTCTTCAAAAATGTTTTGCTATTTATTAATGAATAATTAATGATATTTGATTAAAAATGTGGAAAAAAAAGACCTCTTGTGGATAATGATGTGTACACTTATAAAGTAATTACATCTCAACTGTTATTGGGGAACACTGGTATATAATATAATATAATATAACTACCAGATTTATAGGAATACCTCGCAAAGGGTTCAATATTTATGACAATGCTGCGTGTGTAATGTGATATTCATGAGTTAATTAAAGACAGGAAGTATAAGAGAGCGTTTCAGTGGCGCCTATGAGCAAATAAGACATAAGTAAGCTGACCTTTCCACAGATGGCAATAAGTCTTGGGAAAACCAGCTGGAGGGAGCGGATAATGAATGCTTCATTGGAAAGCTCTAATTATGTTTAACACTAGCAGTTTTAAGAAAACAGAAACAATTGTCCTAGTCTTACACATCTATGGTTTGGGGGCTTGATTAAAAGCCAGGATTTGTAAAAATGTATATTTCATAGTTTTCTATTTCATGACAGAAATATCTATTTTATATTACCAGGGCTTGAAAACAAAATAAAATAAAAATGAATAAATAAATCGGTTCACTCTGAGCAGAAACGATATTTTAATGTTTTCTGTTCCTGTGTTCCTCTGTATTATTACTGTTCTGAAACTGGTTCGAAAAGAAATAATACCTTTTAATAATGTTTTTTTTTTTTTTTACTATTTTCTTTGCCTATAATAATAATGAAAGATAATAATAAAAGAGATCTGGACATCCAATACAGCATCATCTTTTCTAGATTTTGGCCAAATGTAGGATACTAAACAAAATAAAAAATCTATTAACACATTAAAAACATTAAAGTATTTTTTTTGAAGATATTCAAAATGTTCAAGTAGGTATCGCTGCATTCTTAAAAAAAAACGCTACTTGTATAAGATTGCGTTTGAGGGTGAAAAAAACATAAGTCGCATATAGGCTCACATCGCATTTTATTAGCCCTATTACATTCAGATATAATGTAGGCTAAAATTGTGGTAGGCTAAAGCAAAATGTTTACAAACACTATAAACACAGTAATTTGTTTTTCTCTACAACAAATCCTCTAAAGTTAAGGCTATGCATTTAGGCAAAAAATTTAAAATAAAATAAAAACCTCAATCAAGAAAAAAATTAATTTAAGGTGAAACTGATGCCTACATCTCTCATTCAGCACAAATCCAAATGTTAACATATTTGCGATGTATCTAGATGCTAAAATATTATTTATTATAGGCTGGGCTTCACATTGGCTATATCAGCACAGTGAGGCGGTGGCGTTGTTTCTTTAAAAAGAAACGTTGTTTCTGTAAAACCCACATTCCGTTGGGTTTTTTCCGGTGGGTAAAATCATAGTATGTATAAAAACATTTGTTCAGTGTC